>NC_059372.1:13855491-14155491 GCF_019703515.2 Myxocyprinus asiaticus | reverse complement strand
TGAGTCGCATACAATAATTTGTTAGACTTCTGAATTATACTTTTGTGTCCTTTTGAAGCTTGAAGAAGTGGTCACCATAAACTGCCATTGTTTGACATCACTGAGCACAATTTTTTTTTTTTTCTTCACAATTTCTCCCTTTGTGTTAAGAAAAAGAAATTAAATCATATGGAGTAATAACAACACAAGGGTGAGTAAACAATGACTGAATTTTCATTTTTGGGTGAAATAATCCTGTTAGAACCAAGGGAATGTAAATTTATGATACTTCTTATTTTTTAAACGATAACACACGAATGCATCAGGGTTTTAGGTGCACAAGCAATGCGTAGAACTGCCCCACATTTTCCAGCAAACTCACCAGACCTGAACCCCATAGAGAATCTATGGGGTATTGTCAAGAGGAAAATGAGAAACAAGAGACCAAAAAATGCAGATGAGCTGAAGGCCACTGTCAAAGAAACCTGGGCTTCCATACCACCTCAGCAGTGCCACAAACTGATCACCTCCATGCCACGCCGAATTGAGGCAGTAATTAAAGCAAAAGGAGCCCCTACCAAGTATTGAGTACATATACAGTAAATGAACATACTTTCCAGAAGGCCAACAATTCACTAAAAATGTTTTTTTTATTGGTCTTATGATGTATTCTAATTTTTTGAGATAGTGAATTGGTGGGTTTTTGTTAAATGTGAGCCAAAATCATCACAATTAAAAGAACCAAAGACTTAAACTACTTCAGTCTGTGTGCATTGAATTTATTTAATACACGAGTTTCACAATTTGAGTTGAATTACTGAAATAAATGAACTTTTCCACGACATTCTAATTTATTGAGATGCACCTGTATATTGACAATTGTGTTTTTCTTAGTTGTGAAAGTTCAAATAAGCTTAAAATATTGATGTTGAGTTTACGGTTACAATTTGAATTCAGATTCATGAATAGATTAATTCGGACTCGGACTTGACTCGGACTTGGCCTGTTATGGACTCGGTCTTGAGTCTGATTCGGCCCCTTTTGGACTCAGACTCGACTCAGACTCGATTGTTTAAAGACTCGGAGGTGGACTCGAACCCAACACTACTATATATATATATATATATATATATATATATATATATATATATATATATATATATATATATATATATATATACTATAAATATATTAACAACTGCAAACAACTAACCTTTGGTTTGTGTCGCTTATCAACACCCCTTCTTTGTCTTGATTTGTTTGAGACATGTCCCGCTGTGTATTTTCGCATAGAACATGTAAATGACGTAATGCAGTCCTGCCCACTGACAGCGTGCAAATAGGCCTATGTCTACCATGCTATAAACAGTATAGGTATATACCGTAATACTGCACAGCCTTAATTTCAGCAAACTGTTAACGAACAATTTTTGTTAGTTCAAAAGATGTTGGACTTAGTTGTGTTTGCTGAACATTAACACTTAGTTGTATCTTTCTCTTTGTAGGGTGAAGACTTTAGTAAAGGGCAGAGTTTGATTGAGTTGAAGGCAAAGGCAAAGGCCAGACAATCTAAAGAGCGATCGCAGTTGGGAATATTGGCTTTTCCAAATCACTGGCATTAATTCGTGGAGGTGCAGTTCTCAACACTTTATAAGAGGGCAGACAGTTTCAATAATTTAGAAGGAGCCAAAGGTATTCATGGGCAGAGAGACTGGCTTTTTTACTTACTGTTTATCTGGTCCTTGCACCTGGGGCTGCATTCCCACCCCCTTCTCCTTATAAAGGTTCATTCAAGCCCATGTCAACATTCCTGGCCGAAATTGCCTGTGACATTAAATTAAATAGGTTATTGACTGACCAGTAAGTTGGCAATGAGTCTGCTTGAATTCACGCTCACTGCCTCCCTGACCCAACTAACTCTGGGTCACCGCACCAGAAATCAAAGCATAATGGATGCTGATCTTTGTAACTACTTCCATGTACACGTATTATTTGCTTTTAATTTGTATTGATAGTAATCCCATTGCCGTTGATGGATAGCCACTGGCAGGTACAACAACACCTGCAAACAACAAAAGACACATATTCCCTCTTGCTCAAGAGTCTGTGAATGCCTCATGCTTAAACCAGTTGTCTCCTCATGTTCTCTCTATCAAATTCCTTTAGAATAAAGTACACAAATCCCATTACAAATCAAGGCTAGAATGAGTACGAGTAGTTGAGATAATGTGACACTTAAAGGAATAGTTAATCCAAAAATGAAAATTATGTCATCATTTACTCACCTTCATATCATTTCAAACCCGAATGACTTTCTTTCTTCTGCGGAAAAACATCAAAGCTCATTGCTTCTTGTGCATCTCGTGACCAAACATCATGTCGCAAACTCATTGGTTCTGGTTTGATGTTATTGGCATAGCCGTCTGTGTGTAATATGACAAGGTTTCTACTTTAGGATTGGTACATAATGACGCATTTTAAAGTTAACAAACAATCATAAATAATATTTACTTAAAAGCTAAAGCATTAATTTTTACATGTTTGTATTGAGTACAAATGTTGAATTTACTTAATATTTTCAAGTTCATGCTTTAAAATAACTCAATATAGAAAGTACTTATTTTTTTCTGTTAAATTTACTTTACCACAAAAGTGTATGCCGCACAAGTAGCATGGACAACTATTATGTCACATTTGGGTGCTTTATTAAGCATTTAATTGAGTGGATATTTTCTGCCATTGCCATGTATTGAATTCAGCCAAAAGAATATTTATTAAATTATTTCCTTTTGTGTTCCTCAGAATAAATAAAGTCATAGAGGTTTGGAACAAAATGAGGGTGATTAAACAACGACAACATTTTCATTTTTGGGTGAACTATCCCTTTAAGTCCAAGAGAAACCCATAACAACTACAAAAAGAAATTAGTATGACACAAATTGGCTTTAAGTCATAAAGATGACTTCATAATTGTCAGCCAACATGGAAGGCAGACGTTTATAGGAGTCCTACAGTCCTCACATCAGTTAGGGTGCTTTAACTTGAGCCCACTTCCACCTATCCCAACATATACACACTGCACTTTAAAGGTGTGGATGTAAACCCACGGGGAGCTGCTTCATGGTCAATTGCATCTGCAGGGTGATGCAAGTCAACTGTTGCAAGAATTTCACTGTGGTCCTCATGTTGAGTCCATGGTTGTGGGACAAAGGTTTTTTATGCTGTAAAATGAATGGGGAAAGGTGCCTGTGTTCTCCACCACTGTGGCAAGTACAACTGAAAATAAATAAATAAATACTGAAGTGACTGAGCACTAGGGAGTTTTGATTGACGAGATACCACCTGCCATGATTTAAGGTATGCTCAGACACCAATGATGATGACAGTATATCTTTTTGTGTCATTCCATCAAACAGAGATGTGTAGGGGCATCCAGTGGGTAAGGTAAGCTCTGCAGATATTATTTGGAGCTATTTGCAACATGTGTTTACAGAATTCCAATATAATTTATAGAATGCTGTTATATGGTTGCCAGACATATGTCAGTCAGGTGATGATTACTGTCACTGACGTTAATAATGATTGATATCCAAATTAATCCAAGTATTCAAATATACAAAATTAACCTCAGAGGATATGTTTAATGATGTTTGGCATTCAAAATAAGTGTACATTACCAGACCCTGTTATTGCCTAACTTAGAAATAAATGAATTACAGATTATAACCACAGACCTACATCTAATAGATATATAGCCCTATGTTATAGGTGAATAGTCTATATCTAACTGAAATGAACATAACCATGCCTGAATGCAGCACTATTTGCAATGCATTATAAAATTATGTAACTGACACTGTAAGTATGGATGATGAATTTCAGGTGTGAGCCACCTAAACTGCAGATGATTTTGCTGTAAATTATATTATGAATGAATAAATGAATTAATGTTACATTTATATAGTGCTTTTTCTGACACTACACTCAAAACACTTTACATTGGTGAACAGGGGACTCTCCTCAACCACCACCATTGTGTAGCCCCGAATTAAAGGAATATTCAAAGTTCAATACAAGTTAAGCTCAATCGACAGCATTTGTGGCATGATGTTGATTACCAAAAATTTATTTAGACTTGTCCCTCATTTTCTTAACAAAAATCAGAAATCTGGGTTGCAATGTGCCACTTACAGTGAAAGTGAATGAGGCCAATCCATAAATGTTAAAAAAACTAATAAAACCACAAGACCTAAACAATATGCATGTTAACATGATTTTAGTATGATAAAATCACTTACTAACCTTTTCTGTGTAAAGTTATTGCCAATTTTACAACTTCCTTACCTCGACGAAGTAGCGCCACAAACCCCACAACCCTAAAATGACCACAAAAACAATGATGTAAGCAATTCTACAGCTCAAATAATTTTTTTTGCTACACGGACATCTTTGACCATTGCTAGCGTCTCACTTTGTATCATCATCTCACATTTTTAAGACCACTTGTCGTTAAAAGAACTTTTAGAAACATTGTCTGTCCCATTCGTTGTGATGCATCTATTTTTTTTTTTTTTTTTTTTTACGAAAAATGCATTTGGTCTGAACAGCCCCTAATACTGATATCACATGAACAGTTTTAACTTTGCAGAGAGTTGGACAGCATAAGGATAATGTCTTATCAAGAAATTGAATGTGTGTTCAGTTTTAGGATACACTGAAGGTCACTTATACTTCATACAACTTTGATTCTCTTTACTTTTCAATCCCTCCATTTCGTTCAACCTTCAAACAAACAATGTTCTGGCAGAAAGCAGCGAGCAGAAGCCAATGGCTTTTCTTACTGTTGTAGTGTTCTTCTCTCCATGGTAGTCTTTGTATTTGCTTTTAATTTGTATTGATCCCTCATACGGCCTTCCATTTTACTGATGTCAAAGGGCTGAGAGAGCATTACAATATACAATGTTTTCTCTCTCACTGTTATCGGGTGGGAAATGAAAAGCAAATGGCACCTTTGTGCCGGGATGTGTGGCTGCCTGGATGGACAGTGCTTTGAAAGCAATGTGCCAAAATAGAAAAGGTCACAAGTTTACCTCCCAGGACGATGACAAACGTCTCCTTCCTCTTCTGGACGAGCTCATGAGGAGATTAAATGCATCAGCGAGATAAGCCCAGGAATCAGTCGCCATGGTTTTCTGTGGCGGCCAGCTGCCTGATCGAAAGAAGCAAAAGCGCTGGCCTTTGCCAAAAAGACTGACACAGGGGTTTCGGATGGGCTGAATCAGCACTCACTGGTGACCTTGGGTCAATCTTTGCCCATCAGACACTTTTGTCTTTTATTTTTGAGGGAGGGGGCCCCGGAGCAGACAAAACAAATCATCGGCAGAGCAACATAAGGATCAGTGAATGTGATTACAGTGATATGATAACAAACATTTGGTTACGCACCTAACCTCTGTTCCCTGAGACGAAGGGAATGAGACATTGCGTTTGCTAATGGGTAGTGTCCTTCCACACGACCTAGTTGAAACCTCTCTACAATAACGGCAATATTCTAATATTGGCTATGGTGTTTGAGCCCCGCCCTTTTAGGCGCGAAGCTGTCCGCTATAAAAGCAGGTGCGCAAACATCATTCCTAAGAATTTTCTGACTGAGGGACAAAGAGCGCATCACTTGCACCTCAAAAGAACGCTGAGTCTTGTAGTGCAGCCAGCATTCACAATGTCTCGTTCCCTTCATCTCAGGGAACCAAAGTTATGTATGTAACCGAGACATTCCCTTACGACTCAATTCACTTGACATTGCGTTTGCTAACACATATGGGGAACAGAATTCCATCACGGCGCACTACATGACATAACCTTCCAGAGAGGAAACATGACGATGCAGTCCCGCGGGACGGCGACCGATATGAGTATGCCGCGAGTTAGTGACCCTCATGTTGGGTCAGGAGGGGAGCACTCAGAATTAATATATGAACTATAGTCATATAGTATGAATTAACCCCTTCACAAACCCAGTTGGGAAGGGAGTTTATTTATAATGGAAGTGCTTGTGACTTTACGGTAAATTACAACAGCCTGAATGCCAGCGGTTGTGCAAAATGATGGGGAGCCCATACTTAAAGGGAGGGGCATAAGTATATGTTTGGCAAATTAAATAGCATGCGCTCTAAACAGAGAGGACTTGTGAAGAGAGACACGTTATGTCTAGATTTTAAAACCTTGCGAATGTGTTTTGAGAAAACCATCCTGCTGCAAAACATATGTCTTGTAAAGACACACCATTTGTCCATGCCCATGAGGAGGCTGCCTCTAGTTGAGTGCGCTTTAACACCAACTGGGAAAATCTTACCCTGTGACTCGTAAGCCAGGGCAATCGCATCAATGATCCAGTGAGAAAGTCTTTGCTTGGAGACAGACATTTCTTTCGTGCATTCTCCATAGGACACAAAGAGCTGATCAGACAGTCTGAACTGGTGGGTGCGTTCAACGTATGCGTGTAGCGTCCGCATAGGGCATAACAAATGCAAGGATTGCTCCTCATCCAAATTAAATGTAGGAGGTAAGAAGTCTTGAAGGTAAACCACCTGCGCTATGAAGGGCGTGGTTAGAACCTTAGGCACATAGCCTTTTCTGGGTATGACAGTGGATTTTGAAAGACCGGGGCCAAACTCAAGACATGAATTGTCAATTGATAGTGCACGTAAGTCACCGACCCATTTTACTGAGGCAGTATGTCTCTGTGCTGGCATAACAGAGCCTCTGATTGAGCCAGTAACAGCCAATCATCAAGGTAGTTCAAAATGCGCACACCACTCAGTTTCAGAGAGGCGAGAACCGCGTCGATGCACTTTGTGAACATGCGAGGCGCCAGAGACAGCCCGAAGGGCAAGACTTGAACTGATACGCCGTTCCCTCAAACGCAAATCTCAAAAACATCCTGTGATGTAGTGCAATTTGGACATGAAAGTACGCATCTTTTAGATCTATCGACGCAAACCAATCGTGTGGGCTGATGTGCGATAAGATCCGTTTCTGAGTAATCATTTGAAATTTTCAAATGTCTCAGATCTAGGATTGGCCGAAGCCCGCCATCTTTCTTTGGGACAAGAAAATAATGGCTGTAAAACCCTTTTTGGGCTTAAAAATTTGGAACAACCTCTATCGCATTTTTGCAAGGAGATTGTGTATTTCGGCTCGTAACAGTGGTGCGTCTTCGGACAAAACGTGGAAGACAGACGCTGTTGAAATGGGGTGGCCGACGTGCAAATTGGATTGTATACCCATGTTCGATCGTTTTTAGCACCCAATCTGAAATAGTCATAAGGGCTCTCAACGTGTCCACGTAACGGGACAGAGGGCAATTTGGTTTTGTTCATTGTATGATATAATGTGCCGCTCGCCAGTGGGAAGCTGTTGTGCACAGTGTGTGGGCTTTGAAGAGGAAAAAAACTCTTTATTGAGAAAGTGTAAGCGTCTCGTGCATGTGCAACGAGTGCTGTATTCTTTTCTGCATTTATTGCATTTTTTATTGCATTCATATAAATGTGAGACACAGAAACAACATTTTGAAAAATAGTGATCCAGAACTACCAGGCTGCCCATTGACTTGCCAATGGCCTGTGCAGTGACTTTCGTGGCACACAGCGCTAAGTCCGTAGCAGTGCGGAGCTCTTTGAATATCTCTGGATCATAGCCTTGCTCATCCATTTGCTTGAGGAGCTTGGCTTGAAAGACCTAGAGCACCACCATCGCGTGGAGTGCTGAACCAGCTTGGCCTGCTGTTGAGTATGCTCTTCCAGCCAGTGCATACATCAGTCGACAGGGCTTTGAAGGATGAATGGGGCATGATTTCCACGCCCTGCTACTCGCTGGGCAGAGGTGTGCCACTACCGCCTCCTCCACAGGGGGTAGTTGGGCATAACCGTTTTCTTCCCCATGATCCCCATTAGAAAGGATGTAATCGCTGCGCGGGTGAGCCGAATAGGGCGCACGCCAGGATTTTGACAGTTCGTTATGAACTTCAGGGAAGAATAGGGCAGATCTACAAGATGTGGTCACTTGACGGCTCTGGACTGCAGGAACCATTCATCAAGGCGCAATTGTGTAGGTTCCTCTGGAGGAGACCACTCGATATCGAGCTCTTCGACCTCCCTTGAAAGGACGCAAAGCATCTCCTTGTCAGTGGAGCGTACACTCTCCTCGCCCTTGCTGGGGGAAGGGGAGGTAGCATCATCCACTAAAAACTCACCTGATGCAGACATGATATCATCATCCCCAGTGTCAGAAGCACCGAACGAGATGAGGCTGTGCGCTCCAGACAGAGAATGCCACTCTCATGCTGATCTGATGGTGAGATGTGCCTTTCGCACAAGGAGCATTTACGGAACGACATCTTCAAAAAGACACGAACATGAAAGCGACTCTTTTGGATATATACAGTATATATATATATATATATATATATATATATATATATATATATATATATATATATATATACACACACAAAATAAAAATATACATGCTTATAAGGAAAAACAACATCTGCCGAAGCGCTGTGGGGAATCAGGATGCTGAAATGGCCCGTTCAACAGCGAAGCGTCAAGCGGCGAGGCGGAGTGATGTTCTTGTTGCCGTGAAGATTCTGTCTGCTGACTCGTATAGTCAACGATGAGGCAGTAGAGGGCTTCTAGACGAGAGATGAATCGCTGTTTTGATGGAAGAAAATTCTGAGGAATGGTTTTTGTGTGCCTAATTTTATAGCTGACAGCTTCGCTCCTAAAAGGGTGGGGTTCAAATACCATAGCCAATATTAGAATATTGGCATTAATATAGAGAGATTTCAACTAGGTCGTTTAGAAGAACACTCCCCATATGCGTTAGCAAACACAATGTCAAGTGTACTGAGTCATAAGGGAACTTCACATTCCACTGATCTTCTCTCTTACTGCTTTCTCCTAAAAGATTGAGTATCAAGCATCTACTCAGGTTGCATCCAAGTAATAAAAGTATTTTTGGGCTTCAGATTTAAGAATTAGGTCCCACTTTATATTAGTTGTCTTTAACTCCTTACCGCAATTGTTTGTCGTTGTTGTTGCTATGGTTGTTCTTGAGCAGCGAGGATTTGAGATCGATGTGGTTCCTAATCAGCAGATGTTTGAGATTGATGCATTAATCTGTGTAAAACACATTGGAGAAAACTAATGTACGCAGTCGAGATGCGAGATGTAGACAAGCGGAAAAAAGCGGAAAAAAAGAAACAAAAACGAGGGAAACAGGTGTGGCGGTATAATACACACAGATGAAACAGTAGAAAAGCAGAAAAACCCGAAGCATGCGGTAAAATGGCAAAGGATAAATCAATGAATGTATAAGGATAAGAATAAGCAATGCTAAGCAGGCTAGCAAGCTACAAACACTCGTGCAGTGTGCCGTCAGCACACTGAAACAGTAAAATGTAAGTAAAATGCAAGAATACATATGTACATAATAAGTAATATGCAATATGCAATATGATATGGTAATAGATGCTGACTGGTTGTTTAGCATGTTAGTATTGTAGAGTCAGTAACTGGTAGTGCAGTAAGGGCCATTGTTAAAACCATCAGCTGATTAACGGGCTGTCACACCGAACGCATCCTTGTTTAAAAAAAAAAAAAAAGGCTGCCATAAACGTAGGTGTCTCAAGATGTTTTAATAGTTCAAGTACTTTTAAACTTGACACAATGTCCAAATAAATAAATACATTAAATTAAATAAATGAGAAAAACATTTGCTGTGAGATGAGATTTGCATGGACAAATGCAAAAATACATTTGGTGTGAACGACCCCTAAGCATCCCCTGAACTCTCCCAAAACATCTGTTTGTCTAAAAGGAATAGTTAAAAAAGCACACAAAATAAAATTCTGTCATAATTTACTAAATCTTATGTCCTTCCAAACTATTTGTCTTTCTTCTGTGGAAGAACTTCTCTTCCATAGAAATAATGTGGTAGGCAAGGGGCTGTCAAGCTCCAGAGAAGACAAAAAAGCACCATAAATGTATCATGAAATAGTCCATAGTGCTATACTTGTGTGTTATGTCTTCTGAAGCCATATTATAGCTTTGTGTGAAAAACAGAACAATATTTAAAGCTGCACTACTTACTTATTTTGGTTACAATTGGGGTAAATGAAGAAGTGAGCAAGGGGGAAATTCATTAGAAGAAGAAGAGAGAGGGTAAATCTGGCTAATGCTAACTTGCTGAACTCCAAGCAAGAGAGATGGCCGAGAAACACCCCAAGAGAAAAAGGTCAGACGAATATAAAATAAAAAAGAAGGGGTATGATCAGGCAAGGGCTAGGAGCCGCATAAACATCGGAGAGGCTTTCCAACGGTGGACAGACCTGCGAGAGCTGAAAGGCCTGCAGAAGGATGCAGAGGTTGCTCTGTTTCTGCTTGATAAGTGGGTAACATTAGTTTTGCTATGTTTCACAGAACCAAGATATGCTGTTGTTGTGATGTTAGCTATAGTAGCAGGATAGTTGTGAGTGTCACTGTCTGGAGCTTATGTGCTGGCTATGGGAAACCGTCTCGTCCTCTCTGCGTGTTATCTTTTCAACAGCAACTGTAGCAACAGTTTGCTAACCAGCTACCATGCTAACGTTATTTACATTACTTGCTGTGTTGTTGTTCGCTCTATATCATGGTATTTGTCCATACAATGTTTGCAAAGATTTTTATAGCCATGATGGCCTAAAAAAACAAGTTTGCTAGCACAGTGGGATTATCTGGATTGATACATAAATTGAAATGTTATGCTAGGTAACGTTAGCTTCTTTGTTAGCTTAGCTACAAATCTACTGTCCTCTTCGGTCACTGTAGTTTTTTATGTGTTTTTGTCAAATCAAACTAAACATCTAACTGTTTTGCATGCTGTGTTTTTATGCTTGCGTTTACGTTTTATATTATTATTTTGCTTCAATTCACCCAGTTGTTAGTGTCATCACCTTGGCAATGCGCATGCATGAATTTGGGGGCGGAGCTTCTGAAGGAGCATTGAAGGGAGGGGTGTGTTTGTTTGGCTGTTGAGTTCAAATATCAACAGTTTTTCTCAGGAATCGCTTACTTCACCTTTAAGAAATATCTTCAGTATCTTCTTTATTATCTCAAAATAAAACAATAGCCTATTTGAAAGTATAACATCACGCCTTGGTAGCTTCATCTCTCCAAAACTCTACAAAACTACATAGAACTACTGTGTGTTCAATGTTACATGATACACTGTTCTTAAAGAGACAGTAACAATATTAGCAGTGTCCATAATATTTATGCAGTTTTAAAAGTACATCCATAATAATTATACTGAAAAAATACATAATGTAAAAAAGATATGTTATTTGGAGTCTACTGTGTTTTGCAATATTAAATTGTAATAACAATTAATCAATTATTTAACTAAATACAATTTGACTTGAAATTCCTGAACATTTACATATCTTATAATAATAATAATAATTATTATTATTATTATTATTATTATTACTATCAGGGATGTTGAGTTACGCTTCATGCCACCCTTTTCTGTGCCCTACATGGGCCACCCCAGTCAAAAAAGTCTAGACACGCCACTGTGTAGCATTAACCTCTTATCTGCAAGTTAAATTCCATCTCATATCTGATTAATATTTGACATTTGAAATATTCATGAGAATACAAAATAGTTTGAGCATTGTTATTCATAAATGATTACATTCTAACAACCATCAAGTTGTTAATCTTGTCCCTAGGTTTTCAATTACTTCTTTTGAAAGATATTTTAATACATTTTCCAGAAATGAAGGAGACCTCCATCTGTGTACAGAAGCTGGCAAAGCTTCAATCACACAGGTTATTATTTATTAAAGACTCTGTCCGCTTAAACTCCCACATGATATCAACCTTCATTATTGACCTCATCACTTCTTCACAGACACACACACATCGTGCTGTGCAGGGCTGACAAATCCATGCTCATGCTACCAGGCAGAACTGCACAGATGGAAAAAACATACAAACAAAAGCCACCCACACTGTGAGGGGCATTTAAATCCATGAACAGACACACACAGTATAAGCACACACCAGGTGCCATTGCTTTAAAAGTATAGTTTACCTACAAAAATTAATAATATGTCATTATTTATTTACCTTTAAAATTAGTTTCACTGTTTACAAATAGTTTAGGGAGGAACATTACAAACACCAAAATTAAAAAAAAATAAAAAAATATAAAAATCTGAACGCACACATTTTTTCATTTATAAATGACATCTGTGCTTTCGCACTTTGGAAAAGCGCCACTGGCACATACACACACACAATATAAAACACACACAAACATGCTTGCGTCTGTTAAAAACCCAAAAGAGATGGCTAGAAATGAAAAGGAGGAACATGAAAAAGAGAAACCAAATCCCTCTGCATTTAGATCTCTCACAAAAGAAATGTTTTGAAAATTCAACCCCTGGTGAGTTCCATCCCTCAGTCCATCCCACCCTGTGCCGACAGGCATGTCAGCCGCCCCCCCATGCTGGAATTAGCCAGTTCAAATAACAGTGCTGCCTCGAAGGCCTGCAGAAAAGACCCCGTGCTGCCGTGGTTTCAAAGGGCCGCTGAACGGGCAGCCGGCTGTCAGGGGGAGACGTGGGTGTGCGGATAGGAGATAACCTGCCCCGGATGGTCTCTCTCTGGCCTCAGTGACAGGCTTATTAATGGGAACCTGCTGAGGGAGAGCTCTCTATCACCAGACGAGATCTAAAGGATGGGGAGAGAGTGAAAAAAACAGCCTTATCACCGGGACACCGGGGATTAGAGTCTGGTCTCCTCTGATAAATTAATTATTCCCTCTTATCTGTCACTCTCCAAGGCTGTCAGTAGAAGCTACCTAAAGCTACAGTAAAAGAGCTCAGGTAGAGGTGCGAATGATGGAAGGACATATGTAGAATATATCTGAGTGACCTTTTAAACGCACTGGCGTTTTTTCCGCTCTGATTGGAGGAGATCTGTGGGTACTTGAATTGCGCTGTGATCTAGACACCAAATAAGAGTTTGTGTTCTTCATTTAGGCCAAAAACACTAAGACTGGGTCTGAAAACTGAGGAAGGAAGGCATTGAGCCATGTCCAAATCCAATGGTTTGTGAAATATCCTGTCTAAAAATCTGGTTGATTTTGAAGGCAGCGTATATGTATCCTTTACTACCTATGATCAGTGTTGAGTGTAATTTGATCTAATTGTTTAAAGTAACTAATTACTTTTTAAGTCAAAAAGCAATACATTTTAAAATATAGCTGCAAGCAGCAATTACGGTGCTAAGCACCAAGATTGTTTTATCGCCCAGCCCTATTGATAACATTGCCTTAATCTCACATCAACGCAATAATCTCAGTGATAGATAGCTAAATTACAGGCTACGTTAAAGAAACACAGAATCCAGTAAGCAGAAATATGAAATTTATCTCGATATGTTTCTTCAAATTAGAGGCAGGATTAATGCTGTTATCTGGCTTGAGCAAGTTAAACTCACATGACACAATCAAGCAATTGGCCTTTTTCACTGCAAAAAGCCCTTTCAGGTGCGGCCGTGATGTTCAGATGTTGAAAATGTGTTTGAGGCATCCTCCACATCCATAACAGCTGGCGCCAAATCTACAGCTGCCGTTCAAGTTTTTTACATGTGATTTGATTTGACGGGAGTCATGAGACTCTCCCTTGCCAATCATGTTGATGGATAATAATAAAATCAGGACAAGGAAGTAGCAAACACAGACGGTGGGAAAATAGCACATTAAAAGTACAGTTACAGCACTTAAAATGTACTCAAGTAAAAATAAAAATATACAATTTTAAAACTACTTAAAAAAGTACAATTCCTGTGAAAAACTACTTAATTACAGTAATGTGAGTATTTGTAATTTGTTACTTTACACCCCTGGTAATTTCTGCGCTACTAGTGGCACCAAACGGAATTAAAAAAAAAAAAGTATGTTTTCAAACAACCTTTGCCAACACCCTTTGACTCATCACAGCCTTTCACACACTAATTCCCTGTTAACAAATAGGCCATACTAAATAAAAGGTAATAAATGTTTAACGTCGTAATAAACAAGACCACTATAACATATACACACCGGACAGAAAGCGTGGCAGAGGAATCGGGTCGACCAATAACATCGCCAGATTGAAAGGCAGCTGGGTGTGCGGGGGATTCAAAGGTAGGATGGTTGTAACTAGTAAGCATAATGATACGAGTATCTTACAAATTTATCTGGAGCTCGACAGTAATGAGCTAACTTGTGTGGCAATACCTTGAACCCAAAAAATTCCCTCAAAGTCATCCACCTTGTAAATGCTCTGTTTTTACTCCTTTCTCTGTCTCTCTTTAACAAGTCTTCGAATTTTGGCTTTAACATCTGTAGGCAAAGCTAAATTTATTTTCCTCTGTAACGTCTGTCATAGTTGTTCATATTAACAACTAGTAAACAAGTAGCCATGCCCAAAATTTTATGCTATAGGTTGAGCTAAAAAGGGACTGGTGGAGCTGAGCGGTCAAAACGTAAACATTAATGTTTTGATAGTGCCTGTGGAGGCTCAGTGTTTATACTTTGGGGGAAGTAAACCCACGAATGGCTTACTTATATTTGTCAATGAGCAATAAAGTGGGATAGTAGAAAGTATTTTGACATAAAATAAGTTACATACTTCACCTTATGTAACACTAATGCATTACTTGGGTAACACATATTTCGCACATATTATATGAAGAATACATTTAAAACATGAATCATATTGTCTGGTGTGTTTCTGTGACAATAACGAGTCAGCGAGAAATGTGTGGTGTTGAGTATAACAAGGAAATATATGCATTATTTTGAAATCGATGAGTGGAATTTTTTTTTTTTTTTGTTTGTTTTTTTTTGTGAAAATGTTTAAGAAAGTAACTTAACAATAAAGTAATTAGTAATGTGATTACTTTTCCCATGAAGTAATCAGTAATCTGATTACATCTTTAGAAAAGTAATTAGTAATTTGTAGTGGATGTTTTTTTTTTTTTTTTTTTTTTTTTTTTTGCAAAACTGTCTATGATATTCCACAATAGTAATAGTAATACTTTAATTTCCATGCTGGTTTAGGCTGGTTTGATGCTGGTACTGCATAGTTATGTTTTTCAACATTGTTTTTCACTGGTGATGCTGGTTGACCAGCATGATCTTTCTGGTGATGCAGATTGACCAAGGAAATCTTGCTGGTTAAGCTAGTTGAAAACCTAATAGGAATACCAGCACACCAGTACCCTAACACAACATATACTGGTGACCAGCTATGCTGGTCTTTATAGCAAAAAGGGAGGAGCTTAAGTGAATTAATTCACAAATGTCAATTATTTCCCTTTTTTTCCCCTCAGCTTATGAGTCCATTCCTACATATACTGTAATAGGTAGTGATATGGAGTAAGAAGTGATAATAAGTAAGTTGTGATTAAATATTTGCTTGGTTATGTCTAAAGTTTGCATAAAGTTCTTTGATGCTGTTATGAATTACATGGGGTTCCGGACATTTATAACTGCGCCTTGAAAAAGTGTACCTAATATTGCGGCAGTACAGCATTATTCCACAAAAATTTCTCAAAGTTCCAAAACATTTACAAGAAAGCAAAGTAATACCCAATGACTTCAAAGGAGGTACGATCATGACCCTCTGCACTTGTTAATGAATATGTCAATATCCACGGCCCACATTTAAAATGTACACAAACATCCCTTTTAAATAAAATTGCCTTTACAGCCTGCTTTCCTTGGACAGTAATAATGCTATGTTATGTCATGCAAATATTGCTGACTTTAGTGAATACATCACATTCTATAATGAGCAGTGAGGGAGAGTAACTCACTTAACTACATTTTTTTCAGTATTTTTCCACTAACAAGATGCATTTTCCAACTAGCACATACATTATTCACTAAGTCTTTTGAGCCCCTGTCCAACCTTTTCCAGATGTCCCCATCTTAATTTTTGAAGCAAAATATTGAATTAACTGCTGCTGTTTATAACTATATTTTGACTTAGTAATATAAAATAGAGTGTATTATTAGTTTATATTTAGTATAAATGTATATGTTCAGTTTAATGTTGTCAGCATAATAGTGTTGTGTCATCCTAATTAAAAATAGTTATCTGGTCATATGATTTAATTATGCAATTAAAAATTAACTTCTAAAATAATCTAATTGATATACAATATATTTAAAAAATATTTTCTTCCTCAAATAGCTTCAATGTAATTAGCTACTTTTTGTTAGTAACTTGTAGTGTAGCTAACTACTTTTTATTATAAGAGTCGCTTGACTGTAGTTTAACAACTTTTAATGATTAGTAGCTTGAAGCTTAGGAAGCTACAGTTTCAAAGTAGCTTTCCTTACACTGATAATGAGTCTCATTTGCATTGAAATTTGATGTGTTTGCTCAGAAAAGAATGACAATGACTTTATTTAATACTCATGGTGCAAAGCTAAACCAATAGACAGCACACTGCTATATACGGAAATACAGTGTGCTAAATGGTGGAACTGTTAAGTGAATTTATGTGAGTACATAATTATTCCTTAAAACATCAGAGATGCTCAAAATGTACATACTGAAATGCATTTTCCAAGAAAAATAAGTAAAATACATTGGCATGTGCAATGGCGGTAAATCCCGTAAGATCATGACCTTTAGTACTTGTTAAAGGATATGTCAATATTCATTGCACACATGTAAAATAAATCTATCTAGATCAAAAGCGAGTGATGATTTCTATGTAGACACTTTGACCCACTCAGATGTGAGTTTGTGTGTTGATGAGTTTTATATGTCTTACGTGGAACCAGATCTTTTGCCAGTGTAATACACTGCGTGTTTGCTCCCTCCAATTCCCAGTCCACCACTATAACGTTTGGCACAGGAACATCTGAGGCCTGGCAAGAGAGAAAAGACACCACATCAGACCTGCTGTAGTAATGGCATGAGGTGAATACTAATGTTCCTCATGTTTTATGAAGCCTCTATCCATCCAGTCTCAATCTTAATGCTCATAAAACAAAATTTTAATTTCCTTTGCTGTAATAAGAGGGACACCCAGAGCAGGACCAGAAGGAAGCTGGTTGTTTTGTTAGGTGAGGTGGAGTTGGGTGTTCGAGAAAAGTAATATTTGACAGTCTTTCACTGAGATGGCATTATTAAAATACCTCAGCTGGAAGAAGACAGCGTTCTGCTGTCACTGTGCCAACTCTGAAGCTGTTTGTTTGATATGCCATCACTTTGCATGTTTTTGAGAGGAGGAAGCATTTTTTTTTTTTTCTCATTGCCTGCTATGGCTTGTGAAGAGTGGTGCCACTCAAAGTAAAAGACATCAAGCTACATAAGCACTGACATCATAAAAGCATGCTTGTGCTGTAAAGAAAACACAAGGTCAGTACTCAAACATCAAGAGTGCCTTTCCCTTTGTATTTTCCTCATGTTGTTATGCCTTTACTGTTAGCAAATCAACCCATCCTTTGGAAACATCTCTTCAACGTATTCCTACAATAACTATTTCTGTACACAAAACTCTTCAGGTGTTGTCATTTTTAGATCAAATGAAACAGGAAATGTTTTTCCTATTAATTTAGAAAATTTGAGGAGTAACAAACTACTACTAGCAATGTTACTACTGTAAGATAACTATATTTTTCAGTAGTGTCACAGTAGCTCCAACCTGGTGTCATGACAAGTAATACAAGTAGTAATACTATAAGATGGCGAAATTATAAAAAATGGTACAAATTGGTACAAATTTTACTCCCGTTGAAAAATAAAAACGAACCAATGAACGATGCCATTATGCTTTTTCAGGTTTAACCCCTAACCTAAAAATAAACCTTATCATGATTTGGATCTGTACTTGACTTGATCGTAAGTTTTTATAGTTTCTTGAATAACTGGAATAACAGATTTAAAAATTATTATATGATGTAGTTGTACACTTTTATAATGTATTCTTCAAATTCACAATCAATGTCTTCTTTTTAGTGCACATTTGTTGACTTACTTTACATACTGTCCCTGCTGTAGTAATGATAAGAAACTGACTCAAGGCTATTTAATTTCTGCTATATCCGTTGACTGTTGGGCATTCCAGTTTCTCACATTAATTTTAATAGAAGTGGCCTGTCTCTGATAGTCTCTAACCACACACAGATTATTCTTTCTTTCTTTCAGACAAAACTTTGTCAAGCCAACATTAAAGGTTGTCTTAACAAACTTTATCTATCTAGTTAGTTAAATGCTGCTGTTTTCTACAATATTTAGTTATATATGTTATGGAGTTTATTAGTGGTGCAGTGTGGCTAACTACTGGCTAGACTGTAACTATTTTAAATTATGAGTATCTTGTTATCCAGCTAAGGTTTCAAAGCAGCTTCCCCAACACTGCTCAGAAATGACCACTGATGGGAGTCTAGATTATGAATGCAGATATTAAAGCATGCAAGCAGTCATATTGTGGTGTGGATGGAAACATACACCATTTTAGAGCTACACTATATAGCCAAACATTTGTAGAAACCTTTTTAATTAACACACTTGGCTATTCTATTAATGCCAGTGAAGACACATCTTTATGCTACAGCATACAGTGGCATTCTAAAGAATTGTGTGTTTCTAACTTTGAGGGAACAGTTTAAGGGAGGGCCCTTTCTGGTCCAGCATTTCAATGCCCCTGTGCCCAAAGCAAGGTCCATAAAGAAATAATGTACTGAGTCTAGTGTGAAAGAACTTAACTGGCCTGCACAAAGCCAAAACCTGAACCCCACTGAACATATTTAGGATGAATTGAGCGCAGACTGTGAGCCAGAGTCCATCAACCAACATCAGTGTCTGACCTCACTGATGCTCTGAATAGGAGCAAATTCATACAGCTTTATTTCAACATCAAGTGGAAAGACTTTCCAGAAGAGTGGAAGATGTAATAGCAGAAAAGAGTGATATTAATCCCTATGGTTTTGAGATTAAATGTTCAACAAGCACATACGAATGTTGCTGTTCAGGTGTCCACAAACTTTCAGCCATATAGTGTATAAACAGAACTTCAATATGTTTGGAGACTAGGGATACTATGCTGTGTGACTGGATTCCTCATAAATGTCTACAAGGTATCATTTTGCCCATTGTTACCAGGGCTTGTGATTATGAATGTTTAATGGTTCTAGAGTTGCTCCCTACTCAATCAGTATAAAAAGAGTTAAATAAGAAAGGGATGCTGTTTATTGTTGTATAAATCTCCTAGCACAAATGTAACCCTCCCATGTCATTATATTTTCATTTTATGGCAATACAACAAACTGCTGTGCTTTGAAACTGTAAAGGGATAGTCCTTATGTTGCTCCAAACATTTGTATGACTTCCATACAACATAAAGGAAGACAAATAACAAAATGACAATCTCAGCCACCATTCACTTTCATTGCATGGAAAAAAGATGGACTGAAAGTGAATGGTGACTGAGACAAATATTTTGGCTAACATCTCCTTTTGTATTCCATGGAAGAAAGTCATTATGCTTGGGACAACAAAAGGGTGAGTAAAGGATGACAGAATTTTAATGTTTTGGGTGAACTCTCCTTTTAATTAGCTGAGGCAGTGAATAATCTCTTGTATTCATTCTCGTAAATTGCAGTTTTAGTATCACAGAATCAATAAATAGAATCAATGACATTTATAGTGATAATTATACGATAACAGCCTTTGTTTGCGCTCGCTTTTTGTTTCTTCTTTTTTTCCAGTGATACAATGATATTTGTAACATATTTTGCTGATACTCATTTCAATTCCACAGTTTCTCCCTAACAGCTGTGAAACTGCTTACACCTTAAGATTTATTCCCATCTTGTTTACTTTTTAGTGCCGATCTCACCAAGCTCATAAATGCTCAAGGTGTTCTTTACAAGGAAACATTTTGACAGAGCTCTCCTTGCTTCCCTCTAAATCTGCAGAGAGGTTCCACCCTGGTGTGAGGTTTGACAGAGGAACAATGTGAATGGCTCTTCCTCAGCTCCACCTGGCCAGAGAGGCATGATTAAAATAAATTTAATGAGTGCTGGAATCTATTAATGTCAGTGACCCGACCTGGGCCAGATGGAGGTCTGGGCATTAGGAGCTCTATTACATTTAACAAGTACTGAACTGCAGGCTGGAAAGGCCACGTCTGGCAGAGCGGCAAAGGCACTTGGAGAAGAGATTTGAGAATGGAAGATGGCCTTCGTGCCGTAATTCTTTTAAAGGTCAGGGTGATACGCGTATCGAAGAGGTGTTCCATGTTAACCAAAGTCTCAGGCAGGAACACATCCAGCGGCTAATTTGATTCTCCAGGCTGCACATCCACACTGACACAAGGCTGGCCCTTTGACTACACAGGCTTTCTTTATCCACCGTTTTCAATACCATTTGTTTCTTTTACTTTGATCATCATGATAGGAGAAGCTAACCATGGTGAGATCTATGACAATAAGAAATGATAGCAGAAAAAGTATAGTTCCTTTAAAAATAACAATTTGGTCGTGATTTACCCGCCCCCATATTGTTACAAAAACAAACACATATTATTATGTTGGCTTGAAAGTGTTCTTTACTTTAGTATTTTATGTTTTTTTATAAAATCCCTAATCAAAGAACAAAATTAAATGTAACTCATTCTACAGCTTTCAAGATTTATCCACCAAACTTGGCACAGACCATCACACTGTTCTGACTTACACCAGAGACTATTTAGCAGAGACGGGCCACTTCTATTAAAATGAATGGAAGAAATTGGAACGCCCTATGGTAAATGGATGTAGAAAAGAAGTCCCGCTTTACAGGTAAAAGAGCCAATCACATTTTAGATACAGACATTGCCTGTCAATCAACTCCAGAGCGCACATGCGCATTAGCCATACAATCCGGGATTTATTTTTTTTATTTTTTTGCATAATCTGAGGTAAAGAAGCATTATTTATGGTACCAGTGTTGTCAGATTTTACTGCTGATTTGAAATAATGTTCTTTGATTGTAATCTTGACCAACTGTTTTGGAAATATCAGACTTTCCCCATTAAAATAGATAGGTGCAGCACTTTCATGACTGGAAATAGCTTCCTGGGAGTGTTCCAAAGATGGCTGCCAGTGGACTGACTTGCTAGAAAGACATTGCTTACATCCTGTCTACACTGGATGTGCGTGTCACGTTACGTCGCATCAAAATCATATCTATCCCATTCTTATCAATGACGCTGTCTACACTGGAAGTGATGCGCCGACAGTAAACAGATGCCCCGTACTATTGCTGATGTGCTGCAGAGCTTCTCCAGCCATTTTATTACTCGAACTCACAGCTGATAGGTCCATGCTCTCTGCACATCATTTAGAATGTTCACGATGCTTTCAGTGTAGACAGCCTCAAGTCATTACGTTGCATCGCGTAGCGTCACGTTGCTTCAACAGACGCGTCTGGTGTAGACAAGGTGTTAGACCACGTCCACACTAATCCATTTTCATTTACAAAAACAAATTGATTTTGCTACGTTTACACCTCTCATCGCCACTGGGGCAGCGTTTTCCTCCATCGAAAACAGAGACTTTTGAAAAAACTCTCCATAACCAACTACTTTCAAAAAATATAACAATCTGTGTGTCTGTCTGTCTATCTATTTATCTATCTGTCTGCCTGTCTGTCTATCTGTCTTACTGTAAAGTATGTAAAATCTTCAAACCTCAAGCTTTTTTAAATAAAAATTAAAACTTCTTTGTTAAGCCAACATCAAAGTTTTAGTTTTTCTTATAAACAAAAGTTGAAACCTTTGGGCCGAATGTCCAGGCAAAAGTGGATGGTGATTTATTTAGCTAAGCTTCAAAAAAGACAAAAAATGCACAATAGAAGTGCCAAATTAAGAAGTCCATAAGACTTGTGCTTTATATTCCCAGTGTTTTGAAGCCATACTATAGCTTTAGGCCAAAATTGATGTTGTTGTTCACTGATAATTTTCCCCTCACTGATCATTTTGATGTAGCTCTTAAATCTCAAGTGCAGCTGAGTATATATTTAAACTTGCCACGTAGTGATCGGTCACGTGACATGCAAGAACCAATGCCACTTGCCATCAATGATGTAAAACATTTTATTTAAAGCTACACTATGTAACTTTTGGCCCTCTAGCGTTTAAAAAATAAAACTGCATGTGTCTTGTGGAAGGACATTGTTTTGGTTGTGCTTTGGCTCTGCTCCTCTGCGTGGATGAATGTGGTTCGAGGCACCGGTGTACACATGAATACAGGACATCTTATCAGAGCGAATGGACAAATAAACAAAGAAAGAAAAGACAGATATCCGAAAACATGTCATCTGAGGAGGTAATTGCCATATCTTATGCTGTTGTTTTGACTTATTGGAAACACTGATGTTCTGAAATAAATGATGTTACAAAAGTTAGGCAACGTTTGTTAACATTAACACAGACGTGTGTGTGATTACACAACTATACATAAACCATATCAATAAAATATCTTACCTGTTGAGTAAGAAAAAAGTCATCTCCGTGTCACTTTTAAATCCTTTCAGATCTCGGAGTTGTCGCCATTCGATGTTGATTCAGATTTTATTACGGACTCTGTCGCTTTCCCTTTTTGCTTGTAGACTCTGCTCTGTTCGGGGTTTCTTTGTTTTTACAAAGTGATTCCCTGGAAGTTTGCAGTTTTGAATGATCCATGGTCAATTTTTCTCATTCATTGTGACAACAAACTTTCAGCTTCAGCTACTCCCACACACGCGCTACAGTAGCCGGATCTTATTTTCTCTGTGTATGTATATGACGCCAACATGCATGGGTGAATGACGTTTGTATGCAATTTCCCGCGAACTCCATCCCGACAGCTCTAAAATATTTATAATATAATATCATTATGTATAGTGTATTTGGGTAAAGCAAATACATGGTTTGGAAGACGGATTTTTGTTGCACTCTCTCATTAATAACATTTTGTTACTAATTAGCTAAAAAAGTTACATAGTGTAGCTTTAATGAATCGCTATTGTGAAAAGTGCCCAACTGCATTAAAGGGATAGTTCATGCAAAAATGAAAATTCTCTCATCATTTACTCAACATTAATGCCATCCCAGTCGTGTATGGCTTTCTTTCTTCTGCTGAACACGAAAGTCTACAAAATATATTTTGGTCTGTTCTCACCCAAAACCAACTGGATCGCTACAGAAGACATTGATTAAACCACTGGAGTCTTATGGATTACTTTTATGCTTACTTTATCTCCTTTTTGGAGCATTTGAAGTTCACCATTGGCATTGTATGGACCTACAGAGCTGAACTAGTCTTCTAAAAATCTTTGTTTGTATTCAGTAGAAGAAAGAAAGTCATACACATCTGGGATGGCATGAGCGTGAGAAACTGATTGGATAATTAAAATTTTGGGGTGAACTCACCCTTTAACCTCACCATGTCGGTAGTGACAACAAGCGACTGTCCAAGCTGGAACAATCCGCAGGTGAATTCCATTGCTCTACATTTGTATGTAACTACCTTTTGAAGAAATCAGCTGTGTCGTTGTGTCCCCTATAATTGAATAGAAATTTGTTCATCTATCAATATATAATTATTCTTTGATTCCCAATCAGACTGCCAGCCTTCGGGAGCAGATGAAAAAAAAGATGGATACACACTCGAGGGAAAAGGACAGGCCACCTTCCTCTGATATATTCGAGAAGAGGACAAGGACTCACTCCACTCTGAGGAATAGGTCAAAGGGGCTAAACTACACTGTGAATAATTTAAGATTCTATTAACATTTAAATTTGACATTGATTTGTCATGGCGGTGCTGGAGAGAAGTGACGAGGAGCATGGAGGTGGCGTGCGCAAGAGGATGTGCTATGCTAATTGTGCAGATGGCTGCTTTTGTCGAATGCCATTTTGTTCCAAGCATCCTAAGAATAAGTGTTTTCAGGAGTCAGTTGGTCTATGTTTACATCTTTTAAAGGAAGCTTCTATAATGTATCATGACATATGTTATATTAAAGTGGCCCCAATAAGTACTGTATTTGGACATGTACACCCTTTAAAATGCATGAATTTCATTGCATAGATAACAAAATATCAAATAGGCATCTACTACATCTGCAAAAGCAAAACATTTCTAGCCATGTTTATCCAGTTATATTTAACCAATCCTAAGGTAATTTTAGTGGATGTATGAAGTCAGTTACCTTCAAGTTCATGCAGGTACCCCAGGGTCGTTTCAGACCATTCTGGTGCCCTAGGCGAGATCCCTATCGCTGCTCTCGTTGGGGGGGGGGGGGGGTGTTTGGATTATGTTGCAGCGGTATCCTCTTAAGGCGTCCCCCCCCCCCCCAGCAGGTGGTGCCTTAGGCGACCGCCTAGTTCGCCTATGCCTAGAAATGGCCCTAGGTACACTTACAGAGTAATCACAGGTGTTGTTCATCCCAATAACCAGGGGTGATCCTAGGATTTCAATCTTAGGGGGTTCAGCCCCCAATGACACTATTATATATGCACATTTAATGTATTCCACTCTTTAACATACTGTAGATTGTGTTTTGTTTTTGTTTTGTTGTTTGTTTGTTTTTTTACTGTGTTTACATCATTCAAGATAGCTGGCTAATAGTCATTCAGAATTTTGTCATTTTCAATAATAAACACACTTATAAAGTTTTATATATATATATATATATATATTTTTTTTTTTTTTTTTTTTTTTTTTTAACTGTTTATATATACATAAGTTTATACATTATTTTAGATTTGTTCACTTATTCGTTCAGATAACCATTTTTGTAAATCTTTCATTTACACCAGTAGGTGGCAACAAATGAACGTCTTTTGTGTTTTGGGTCATTAAACCATTGATAAAGCACAGTTTATGAAACAAGTCTATTTATACTTTAGTAAAATCAGCATGTGGACTAAGAGACTTTATCAGTGTTTAAATATCATAAGCATTCTCTCCGCAAATGACAATAAAGCATATCATTTTGTGAATTGCTGTGCATGACCAGCAAGGAAAAATATAAAAAAGACAACATAGCCTAGTTTTAATTACATCCTGATGTCATTGTAATGTCATTAGTCACTTTTACTCTTAATTAATCCAGCCTCTTTCTCTCCTTGTTAAACGAGATTACCGAACTAAAAGAGTGACATGCCTCCTCACCTTCAATCGGTCAAAAGACGCTGATGATCCTCGCTCATTCATGAATCAAATGAATAAATCGGCAAACACATTCATATGATCCTTCACAGCCCACATGCCAGTGCTATTGGCTGGCACTTTAGTCAGTCTTTACAGGTGAGAAAAGCCACCAAAGCACCTCGCGATTCAAACAAGTGCAGTGTTGCGGCTGCAGCTGTTTAAAACACTTATGTGCTGATTGCAAATTCACAGATATTTAAGAGGGCTGAGATGAATTTTATGGGTGCTGAAACCCTCCTAAATAGGGTTTAGTAACCCCTATGCCAGTAACTATGGACATCTTCCACTAATATCCGACAATCAGAAAATGTCCAAAACATTTTTGTCTTAATTTTCCAACAGTATATCATATATATACAGTATATGATATACTGTTGGAAAAATCATTAAAAACCTAACACACTTCTTTTTGTGATTTTTCTATTTATTTATTCTGACATAAATGCGTGCTTGTGCTATCTGTTTTAAATAAATGCTACTTGGTTTGAAATTTTGTTATATAGTGCAAAGATATTCATAATTTTCTTTAACTGTGCCTAAGTATCTAAATATATTTTGGGGCCACTGTAAACCACAGTAGTAAAAAGAAAATGTGGTAGCTTGGTTGGAATGCACGCACCCTAAATTCACAAAATAGGACAAGGTCAGTATAAGTGCACCGAATAGCAGACCAGGGCTCTAGTCTCCCCCACCAATAACCTTTAGGATCCTGACAGGTGGGCTGACCCCCTGCCAAATAAAGAGGGTTATCCTGTTGGGCAGAGCAGGGTTCATGGATCAATTGCCCCCAGGCATTCACTGACCAACAGGATGTCAAAGATAAGGAGTGTGAAGCTGGGCTCCCGCTCGGTCTTTCCACATCCATCCACAGCTGTGTCAGACCCTTTAATCACGGGATCTGTCTCAGCACAGGGTCACTCACCTCCAAAGGTGAAAAGTTCCTGGCAGGTGCTGGAGATATTTAGCACTGTCATACTGTTATGTTTTACTCTGCGAGGCATAAAAGCAATTTAAAGCGGTAATATTCTACATATTCTGCATTTTATTTGTCTTGAAGTCCACTTATAGTATTACCCAAGTTTTATCTTTTTTTTTTTTTTTTTTTTACACCAAAAACATCAAAATCATAATAAAAAACATCATAATTTAGTTTTATAGAGTCATTTTAAATCCTCTCTCTGAACATTTACATACATTTTAAAAGTTCGATTTCAGTCAGACTGTAACAGGGTTGCTCCGATACCAAAATTTTGGCTTCGGTATGATAGCCCTGGTACCTCGGTGTTGATACTAAATCGATACTTAGGCAACAAAAAATAGCCTCAGATTACTGATGAAATTACAAAGAAAAGGACTTGATTAAAAGAACTGCTAAAACTGCAGAAGTTTTGTAGTTACAAATTCTGTGTTCTCCATTTACATTTTTCTGGATTCCCTGTTTATGTTTTAATAAAAACAGTCATCAGAACAAAAGTCTTTAAACTAATGAATACATAAAACTTTAATAAAATGAAAAAATGTAAAATAAAATGAAAAAAAAATTGCAATTTTGTTTTTGGTCAAATAAAATGCTGCACAACAGAGCTTCACAGTATTGTTTCTGTATAATAAATAATAATAATAATAATAATAATAATAATAATAATAATAATAATAATAATATTAATAACACAATTATAATATAAATAAAATAATAATAATTATTATAAATAATGATAGTAATGATAATGATAAAACCATTTATTATTAAATAATTGTTACAAGTAGTTTTATTGCTTTTACTTTAAAAATAAACCTATTCAGTAGTAAGATTATTGTGTCACAATGTCTCTAATTTCACGCATCAAGCATTAAACACTGCTTTTATTTTGGCAGAACATTTATTTTGACTTCTGAGTTCTTCCTTTGTGTTTTTGACAGTAGTTTTTTGCAAATGAAATGCTGAAATACTTGTGAGCCTAAATCACTGGAGAAGGAATTTATGTAAGTGTTCACAGCTACTCAAACACTAAACACACCACATTGAGCATCACACAGAATGGTAATTACAAGGGTATTATGCTATAAATGTGGTTTATGAGGACAGTTTTAGTGTCCTGATAATTCAAATTGTTTAAAAAAACATACTAAACTATGTTTTTTGAAAATGTAAAAATGCAGAAAGGTTTTTGTGAGGGTTAGGGTTAGGGGATAGAATCTATAGTTCGTACAGTATACAAATCATTATGTCTATGGAGAGTCCTCATAAGGATAGCCGCACCAACATGTGTGTGTGAAGTATAACAGAAAGCACAGCGGCACCTCTCGTTCATTCTGAAGTGCGCAGCACATGCAGACTGTATATTATTTGATAAAATTACATCCTTCTGCTGTTCAGTAATCACACTTGGCCATATCAAGATGTAATTGTCAAATTTTCATTGTTTACACATCCTGTAAAATTTATTTAGACATAGATCACACTCTAATGCGACAAAATGGATTTTTTATTAATATGCAAGTTATGCAACATAGACCTGCACTGCTGGGCTAGACTGTACTTAAATAACCCTGACATTTAAAAAAAAAAAAAAAATGAGAGAGAGAGAGAGAGAGAGAGAGAGAGAGAGAGAGATAGAGAGAGAGAGAGAGAGAAAGTAGAAGCTATTACCCAAAAAGCTCAGATGACAGAGTGGAAAGTTAACTGAAAATGGCTTTCTGGTGGTCATAATGTTAACAGCGAGCAGCTCTTCCCAGCTGTCTTCCCTCCTCAGGGTGGATATGAGTTAAGCCCCAGTTCTGCTCAAACTCAGAGGACACACAGGCCCAGGCTCACACACACTGCTAATGCCAGGTGGCACCTAGAGACACATAAGCAGGTGGCATTTAATGTCTGAGTAAAGGAAAGAGCAGAGGAACCTTGCAGTGGTGAGAAAGAAAAGGAGAAAATGGAATTTAAGTAAAAGGCCAATGTATCTATGTTCAATATCACAATTTTTCTAAAAAAGGGTTTCTAACCTTTTTTGGCTACTGAACACCAGTGACCTAAATTATGTAAATTACCCCCTGAAATTTAAAGGGTTAGTTTACCTTAAAAAATGTTGTCATCATTTACTCACCCTCATGTCTTTCCAAAGCCATATAACTTTCGGAGATGTTAGGCAGAATGTTAGCCCAAGTCACCATTTACTTGCATGGCATCTTTTATTTTCCCCCATAGAATAATGTGGAATGTGGCTGTGAGTCCTTAATATTCTGCCTAACATCTACATTTATGTCCATGGGTGAAAAAAAAAAAAAAGTAATACGTGTTTGGAACAACATGAGGGTGAGTAAATAACAGAATTTGAATTTAGGGGTGAACTATCCCTTCAATTAACTTTGTCATCCGTCAATAAATATAATACATTTCACATTGTTCATACACAATTCATACACATTTACTGTATATGTGTAACGTGTTTTTTACAGTTACAGTTTTTTTACAATCATTTTCACACATTTCTCAATACTGAGAACGCATTTTCAAAACTCTTCACACGGTCATCTCTTCCAACATTTTATACTAGCACAACAGTTAATCTTTCATCCAAAATGCCCTACAACCATCACAACACTTAATACATGTCTCAAAATCAGTTCATTTCACCAAAACAACGGCAAACTGTTTCTCTTAATAGAAATAATTTGTCACTCAAAAACACATGACCTAATAAACACAAACAACAGGAATAATTGCAAGATGTTTAATTTTGGCTTAAGTTATGACTGATTTTTTACATATGGAAACCAATATTCTGTTACAAAGCAAGGGAGGCACTTCACTGTGAAGAATGTACTCCGTTCTACACTAACATTATGGAATGAATTTCAAATGCTGCGGTTTTCTTCATTATGCTTTACTGTATTTTCACATATGTGTGCATATGGCACAATAATTCCAAAATAACAAAAAAAAAAAAAAAAAAAAAGTTACAAAGTCACAGTCAGAACAATACGTGTGAGTAGTTCTGCAATATCAATTTGCAGTACATCATACCCATCATACATGCACACTTGCAGAATGCATATCTTACCTGTTTGTTTCTTAAAATATCAGCACAATGGATGCCACTGTTGAGATTGAGAGATTTGGCTGTACTCTTAGGCCAGCATCTCTCAATAATTGACCATGGTTTATCACATGATCGATAATAGTAGCCCTTATCTCATCAGAGACTACAGTTCTTGGTCTTCCCCTCATTGGTCTTCTACCATACATTTGCACTCCTCTCCTTCTCCTGCCAACTCCTCTTTCTCTGTTACCTACTTGTTGATCCATGCTCTCAAAAGGAACTATTCCAAAAATGTTATTTTGTTCTTTTATAAGACAAAACACCTGGGCAGGACTTCAGCCAAAGCGGGAATTAGCTGTTTTACTTATTTATTTATCTTGATTGTGGAAATATTTCAGTATATTATTATTATAGAATTATAGAAAATTCTGTCAAATGAAGTTTTGTATGAGGTTTTGAACTGATGTGATTGAAAACAGTATGCAAACAAGTGCAAAAAAGCTGCTTTAACAAAGTTTTGCTGGTTGTTTAGAGTGATTGACAAAAGATTTCATGATTTTTGATGAATATGGTCACTGAAGGGATTGTGTGTAAAAGCAATGAAAACTGATCCACAGTTCCCTATCTGTCACTCACTCAACGTTGTGTCGATGTAGTGACACTAGTGGTCGCACTTGGGAGCCCCAAACACCTCTGATCTTTGAGAAAAGGCCAATGGGAATTGGCGAGTGGAATTTGCATGCCACTCCCCCGGACATACGGGTATAAAAGGAGCTGGCTTGCAACCACTCATTCAAATTTTCTCTTCGGAGCTGAGTGGTTGTGTTCAGCGAGCTGAATTACTCTGCCGATCCATTCACCTCTAATATCCAGTGAAGCTGTTGGATTTATGGCACATTACAGCGGTTTCTCCCCCTCTTGCACGCCCCTGAGTGCTTCAGCAGGTTAAAAGAGTATATTCTCAGCAGTTAAAAGAGTATATTCTTCCCTCACAAAGAGTATATTTTCCTACTAAAAGAGTGGCACTTAAGAAACGTCTTTTTCAAGATGCCTTTTCGTTTGTGTATTATTCCTGGTTGCGGTCGCTATCTCTCCACTTCTGACGGACGCAATTGCTGTCTCACGTGTTTGGGTGCTTCCCACATGAAGACATCTTTCATGGATGGTTTGTGTCCTCATCGCGAGAACATGACCATGGCAACATTGCGGTCGTGGCTTTCTTTCGTCAGAGGGAAAGCCACACCAGCGGCTCCCCGCCTCGGTCCTTCCACCTACGGGTATGAGGCAGAGAAGGCACTGGGGGCGATTTGGGGACCTCAATAGGAGCTTCTCCGCCGGGAAACCCCCCACGGACCTCCCATTCCCCAGCACGCTCGTGTGCCCCTGTCGAGTTCTGGGATGAGACCGCGGGCTCGTCTCAGGGCAGGAGATCGCGAAGAGGATGATTTGTAGATAGCAGCATCAGAGAGCGGGCTTGTCCAGTCCAATGCAGAGGACTCGGCTGGGCTCCCACCCTCAGGTGCGGTAACCCAGTCGCAGGCTGACGCGGAGCTGGCGGCCATGCTTGCCCGTGCGGCTGCGAGCATTGGGCTGGAGTGGAATCCTCTGCTCCCCCCTGAACCCTCGCGGCTTGATTATTGGTTCCTGTCCAGGGCCTGTAGGCTTACGTCGTCACTGGCGGCTAAGGCCTATGGTGCTGCTGGACAGGCCGCCTCCGCCCTGCATGACATGGCTCTCCTGCAAATGCACCAAGCCAAGGCACTCAAAGAACTGCACGAGGGTAGTCCGGACCCGAGATTGATGCAGGAGCTGCACTCGGCGACAGATCTCACCCTCCAGGCAATGGAGGTCATGGCACGGTCTCTCGGGCAGGCGATGTCTACCCTGTTGGTCCAGGAGCGCCACCTTTGGCTCAACATGGTCGAGTCAAGGGAGGCTGACAAGGTACGATTCCTTGACTCCCCCATCTCCCAGGTTGGCCTATTCGGCGACACCGTAGAGGATTTTGCCCAGCAATTCTCGGCGGTCAAAAAGCAAACGGAGGCCATACAACACATCCTGCCCCGGCGCGACTCAAGGTCCCGCACCCCGTCTGCTCGTCGCCAAGGGCGTCCCCCTGCAGCAGCAACACCGGCTCCACCACAGCCCGCCCCAGTAGGCTGGCTCCGTTGTGGAGCCACCTGCAGAAAGCAGACGCCACCCATTTCATGGCCGGCCGCCAAGAACCCATGGAAAGCTTCAAAGCGTCCCTGAGACGGGCGACCCAGGGAGCCAGGAACCTGCTGCACAGGAGCTGGTATGCAGACCACTCCATCCCCCAGTGGAGGGCCAGGTGGAAAATCCTTATTTACCTTTTCTGTTGATTTTGCACCCACTTTTCAACAAAAGAGCTGTTTCCTCACTTCCTGGGTCACACATTCAGTGTCCACAGCCATTGTTATCATGCCCACGACAGGATGGTCGCGACAGGCCACAAGGATGATTTCCCTCATCCCCCGTCCCAGACCGCTCTTACAGTGGGTATATGGAACCAGGTAAGTGCTTCGATGTCCCCGGACTCAGCACGGCCATCAATGGCGCCTCAGGCTCCACCCCGCCATGAGGCCCCACCCACCAGTATGCCCGACACGATTGTCCCCTTGGTCCCCCTCGCCCGGAGCTTGGGGGTGTGGCTCACACTCCCCAACCCGTCGCGGTGGCTGATCAGGACCGTCCGACTCGGCTACGCGATTCAGTTCACTAGGCGCCCGCCCAGGTTGAACAGCGTCCGCTTCACCTCGGTGAAAGGCGAGAACGCCGCTGCCTTGCGCGCAGAGATCGCATCCCTTTTACGGAAGGACACAATAGAGCCTGTCCCTTCAGCTGAGATGAGGAAGGGGTTTTACAGCCTCTACTTCATTGTACCCAAAAAAGGCAGTGGGTTGCTGCCAATCTTGGACCTGCGAGTTCTGAACCGGGCCTTGCACAGACTCCCGTTCAAGATGTTGATGCAAAAATGCATTTTAGCGAGCGTCCGACATCAAGATTGGTTCGTGGCAGTAGACCTGAAGGACGCATACTTCCACGTCTCAGTTTTACCGCAACACAGGCCTTTCCTACGGTTTGCTTTCGAGGGCCAGGCATACCAGTACAAAAAAGTCCTCCGCTTCGGTCTGTCCCTGTCACCTCGCGCCTTCAGGAACGTTGCAGAGGCAGCCCTTGCCCCACTAAAGGAAGTGGCCGTTCGCATCCTCAACTATCTCGACGACTGACTGATTCTACCTCACTCGCGGGACTTGTTGTGTGCGCACAGGGACCTTGTGCTCAGGCACCTCAGCCGGTTGGGGCTTTGGGTCAACTGGGAAAAGAGCAAGCTCTCCCCGGTTCAGAGCATCTCTTTTCTCGGCATAGAGTTAGTCTCAGTCTCGATGATGGTGCGCCTCACGAGCGAGCGCGCGTGTAGTTGGTGCTGAACAGTCTGAGAGCGTTCAGGTGGAAAACGGTGTCCCACTGAAACTATTTCAGAGGCTCCTGGGGCATATGGCGTCCTCAGCGGTGGTCACACTGCTCGGGTTGATGCATATGAGACCGCTTCAGCACTGTGCCCAAGGTTCACACGACCCTGTTTAGGGATCAGGTGGTGAACCTGCAAGCGCTGCCCCAGCAGGAGGCAGACCAAGCCTTGGCGATGCTGTGTCCGGTGCGTGCTTTACGTATCTATTTGGATCGCACGCAGAGCCTTAGAAGCTCCGAGCAGCTCTTTGTCTGCTTTGGCGGACAGCAGAAAGGGAGCGCTATCTCCAACAGAGGATCGCCCACTGGGTCATTGACGCCATCACTATGGCATATCATGCCCAGGACGTGCCACCCCCCTTGGGGCTGTGAGCCCACTCTACTAGGAGTGTGGCAGCCTCTTGGGCCCTGACCAATGGCGTCTCTTTAGCATACATCTGCAGAGCAGCGGGCTGGGCAACACCCAACACCTTTGCGACGTTTTACAATCTCCGGGTTGAGCCGGTCTCGTCCCGTGTGATGTCAGGTATGAGCAGGTAAGTTCTGGGACAGCTGGCCAGCTGTACCACTTGCACATAGCACCTTTCCCCTCCCCGAGGTGAAGACGTGCGCTTTGACTCCCAGTCGTGTTCACAAATTTGTGGACCCTGGATGACCTTCCTCCTTAGCCCTGTGGCAGAGAAATTCACTGCCAGCCCATTACGTGTGCTAAATAGGCCACATGCGCTGGTTGCCCGTAGGTAACACCGTGTGATGTATCTTCCGCAAAATGGTTTCCCTGTTGGTAAACTGCATCTTCCTTGGTCCCTCTGCCCCTGGTCACCGTGTTTGTAGAGCTCCTCCCCCCTCAGCTAGGACCTACCACAGGACTTCTCCACATGAGATACTTCTGACAAAACTCGGTAAGACCATGTGATGTATTTCCACTCAAATACCACCCACCCCCCCCACCCCCCTCCGGGCGGGGTGTGGTCTCCGCGGTGTACTCCCCTTCGGAGGGACACCCCCCAACACGGACCACTATATGGCCCCCAGCTGAACGATTTCGTTCTTTTTAGGGAGAAAAAAGGAGAGGAGGACACGGTTGGGTCAGCTGGTCCCTATTTTTGGGCAGTCGTCCTGTCCCCGAGTTGCAGGGGACCGTGTGACACCTGTAAGAGCATTGGGGGAGGTTACGTGACGGCCGGGCGCGCTGGCTACGAGGCATACAAGGTCTGCCTGTCTTGCACCGCCAGTCCAAGTAACACAGTTCAGTTAGTCATGGCATTTTGTATAGGGACCACTAATGTCACTACATCGACACAACGTTGAGTGAGTGACAGACAGGGAACGTCCTGGTTACTTTCGTAACCTCCGTTCCCTGATGGAAGGAACGAGATGTTGTGTCCCTCCTGCCACAACACTGAACTACCCACTGAAATGGCCAGGACCTTGTCTCAGCTCCTCAGCACAAAACCTGAATGAGTGGTTGCAAGCCAGCTCCTTTTATACCCGTATGTCTGGGGGAGTGGCATGCAAATTCCACTCGCCAATTCCCATTGGCCTTTTCTCAAAGATAAGAGGTGTTTGGGGCTCCCAAGGGCGACTCCTAGTGTCACTACATCGACACAACTTCTTGTTTCCTCCAACAGGGAACGGAGGTTACGAAAGTAACCAAGACGTTTAGTCCACATAGACTGATGTTGTGCTTATTGTATTAAGAGATTTGAAATGTGTTCTCAGTATTGAAAGATGTGTGAAAATGATTGTAAAAAACTGTAAAATGGATATCAATGTATAAGGGAATTACGTGTATAAGACCATTTGCATTTCTATCACAATCTCACAAACCTCCTGCTTTTCCCAACCCCTGGTCTAAACCTAAAACAAAAATATTTAAATAACAAAGAAACAATGTTTGTTTGTTTGATTCATATCATATAGGCTCACATACAGTACAGTCATGCAATGTAAGAGTTGCTCATTCTGCATTTTGAGAAAATATATTTATGATAACCTCTGTCTGAATTCAGCCATATCTTAAGTTAAAATCTGATTTCAAAGCATATCATACATTGATGAAATCTAAAGGCCATTTTTCCACTCTGATGACCATTTGAAGGAATAGCTCTATTGTCCTGCCTAAATAAATTACTACTGTACAGTCAGTCTGCTATTCCTCAATGTTCCATTACCTTCAACAGAAATAGATTCAGATTTTTATCTGTTCTGCATGGCCAATGAATAGATGTACAGAGTACAGAGAAAAATATGAGTCTTGCCCTCATTTGGTGTAAAGTCAGTGTTATAATACCATTTAACTAAATATGAAATCATATTTATTTGCCTCAAGCTGACAGTAAACTGTAAATCAGTTATTTCAAACAACCTGCTTTCTCAGCTAAGTATATTCCAAGCCACTAGGAAATTGATAAAGATTGCCTTCAGTGATCTCTGGATGTTTCACCTTTAACTGGATCAAATTAAGTGAATTATGTGAAATACAAGAGGGATAAAATCATGTTTAGTAAATGCAAAAGTTAATGAATGACAATCTAGTAGAGTAATATGATATATAACCAGGGTTGGGGAGTAATGAAATACATGTAATGGGATTACGTATTTAAAATACAAAATATAAGTAACTGTATTCCACTACAGTTACAATTTAAATCATTGGTATTTAGAATACAGTTGCATTCAAAAAAGTATTTTGATTACTGAAGAGATTACTTTGCATTTTATTGTCATTTGTTTCATTTAATATTTAGTCCTTTCAGATGGAAAAAATGATACATATAAATGATGCAATCAAAAGTGCATTTGAACAGCAGTGAAACACTTTCTTATGATGTGTTACATTCATATGAGCAGACAGAGAAGTAAGTTTGAAGTAAGTTTGGAGCAGAAGAAATAGAAATAAACCATTTGTAAAATGTCAGCTTTATGCTAAGCTAAAATGCTATTTAGCCATTTTACATGCACATGTTACCAGGCATGATCATATTTTTTTATCAAGAAAATTCACATTGGATCATAATTTCTTTTTTCTAGTAAGACCTTTGATATTAGGGCAAAAACCGTATACTTGATAATACATTTTTTTTTTTTTTTTTATTGTTTTCCTGTAAACATATCACTGCCCTAATCATTTCTATCAGTTCTTCATCATCTGCACCTGACTTCTATTCCCACATTAGTTTCTCAGTGTATAAATACCCTCTAGTTTTGTTAAGTCTTTGTCAGTCCTTGAAGTGTTATGTTGTGAAGTGTTTCGTTATGAGGTGTTATGTTAAGCTTTGAATGTTAAGATTTAGTGTTTGTTCCAGCGTGTGTTCCACTCCAGCGATTACTATTGTTGAGCCTTTCTTCTGTTTCCAATCCTGCGATTGTTCTACTCCAACATTTATAATTAAAAAGATTAAAAGAATCTACTCCTGCGTCTCCTCTCTTCCTCTCCAAGACACCCACGTTACATGCATAAGATATTTAGGTTTTTCAGAGAATGTATTTTTAACGTGTATTTTGAAATGTATTCCATTACAGAATACATGTTGTAAAATGTAAATTGTAACGTATTTCGTTAGATTACTCAAGGTCAGTAACTTATTTTAAATACTTTGGATTACTTCTTCACCAGCACTGGTAGATTTTTTTCACTTGTTTTGACTATAAAAAATCTGCCAGTACAGTAAGACAAAATACACATGTTAAAAATACATTCTCTGAAAAACCTAAATATCTTATGCAGTGTTGTTTCTAAAACAAGATAAATCAAATTGAACTTGTTTAAAGGATTTTTAGATATTTTTACAGGAAAACAATACAAAAATTATCAAGAATATGATTTTTTGCCCTAATATCACAGGTCTTACTAGAAAAAAAGAAATTATGATCCAACATGAATTTTCTTGATAAAAAAAATGATCGTTCTGTAACGATTAAGACAATGTATTTACATGCATTCTATTATTATGCAGGGTAACTTTAAGACACTGACCATCTCATTTGCATATGCATGTGCTGTGTGATTAGAGTTACTACTCAGTCTGTGTGCAGGTGCAGATCATGAGATGATCTGCTCTCCCTGACCTTTATTATACTTTTATGTTTTGTGATGCTAATAGTTTGTTAATTTTTCTCATGTATGAGAAGAGCGTGCAGCCTGTGTATCTGCCTTAAATGTGTGGAATACAGACTTTTGTTGTTTGGCTCCGTGATTTTTCGGACTAAACCATTTATCTCCGGGGAAAAGCATTACGGTGCCTGGTAACTTGTGCATGTAAAATGGCTAGAAATAGCATTTTAGCTTAGCGTAAACCTGACAATTTACACAAGGTTTATTTCTATTTCTTCTGCTCCAAACTTACTTCAAATGTACTTCTCTGTCTGCTCGTATGAATGTAACGCATCATAAAGTGTTTCACCGCTGTTCAAATGCACTTTTGATCATATCATTTATATGTATATATGTTTTCTATCTGAAAGGACTAAATATTAAATGAAACAAAAAACAATAAAATGCAAAGTAATCTCTTCAGTAATCAAAATACATTTAGAATGTAACTGTATTCTAATTAACAATGATTTAAATTGTAACTGTAGTGGAATACAGAAACTTATATTTTGTATTTTAAATACGTATTCCCATTACATGTATTTCATTTCTCCTCAACACTGACTGTAAAGATCATTTTGGATGTCCATTTCTTCCTGAAAGTAAAATGTTTTCCTCACACAACAAATCTCGGGAACAAGGCTGTGGTCGACCATCAATAATTCAGGCAGACTCCATGTGTGCTGTATGTGGAAGAGTGACAGCTTTACCCTAGAAATGAGAAACTGTCAGCTTAAATCCCAGATAGGACCTCATATGATTTTGATCCTGTAGGGGTCAAGAGGTCATGTAGAAGTGCTGTCAGTCCAGAAAGTTTACTTTAATTACTTAGTTTACTTCAAGTGTGTTACTGCAACTGTGCTGTCATCCACATTGAAATGTTCATCAAGGCACTTGGGGCCCAAATTTTAAGAGCGCTAGTAACGCTAAGTGCAGCGCTATGCTTTAAGTCATAAGAGCAAAGTCAGTGGGCATGGCCATGAAGTTTTGGTATTTTCGCTAAGTCTAGGCACAAGTGGGTTTGGCAAAGCACTAATGAGCTGGGTCAAGTGCAATTTAATTCTGAGGTTCTTCTCCAGTTACGTCCTATTCTATTCCCTGTCTAAACAAAGACAGCACATTTATAAGAAGATGGTAGTGTAAATGGACTGTATGCAATGAATCAGAAGAACAGAAATATGGACTTACGTTGTTTTGTGCATTAATTCTGTTAACTGCTGAATGTCCAACATATTCTATGACAGTGATACACTCCTTTTATACGCATTGGAAAATGTGGTTCTCATCAGGATTTGGATTTACAATCTGTTAAATTATAGAGAATGTATGTTTTATGAATCATTTTCATCTACTGATACACATCATGGCTAGTATTAACAGTGATTTTATCGGAACGCACTTCTACTGGTCGATTTTGAAAAATGTAATTCAGTTACGGAAACATGAAAAAATTAAACCAAAAATATTTCTAAATTCAAATTACATTTCAAAAGAAACTAAAATGTAATCAAAATAACGAAGTGGTAAAAAAATCATACCAAATCAATACATTTTATTCTCTCCAACTTCTTCCACCGGCTCCTTTTGCAGTGACTTAAAAATAACTATACGACAACAGGTGGAAAAATACCAATATAAATTAGATAAAAAATGCAATTGTAAATATAAACATAATAATAATAATTGAAAAATAAACCATGACCTAAAGATAGATAAACACAGATTTCATACATTTTTGTGTCATAAAATGGCAACAACAGTGATTGTCAGGGACATAATTTGATGTTCCACTATACTGTCAGAGCTTGGACATGTACTTTTTTACAAAATGCTGGTGGAATCTCCAAACTGCCAATGCAGGAACTGATATTAGACTTTGCACTGATAACCGCTGTGGTTCTAAAACCTCTTAGCGCAATGACCTATTTCCCAGGAAAATAGCAAATTGCACTTTGTGCCAATTCATTTACATACAGTACACCCACAGTTTGCACGCATACACCCACAGATAGCGCAAACACTCTCAACCACGCCCCTTTGGCATGGCACGGAAATTGCGCTTAGAATCAGCGCTCTCACAAACATTTTATAAGACGTTGTGCACTGTCGTAGCACGTAGCGTTGCGCTTTGCGCACTCACGAAAATAGGTCACTTGCTCTTAAAAGGTGAAGTGTGTAATTTTACCCATTTTAAAATACTTTCCCAACTTAATATGCAGAGACATCTATATATAATCTATTGCAAGGTTGATTTCTTGAGAATTGTATACTAGGCATGTAGCAATACACAAATTTCTCGTTACAATACAGTAGCCTCACCATATGATACAATTAAAAAAAAAAAAAGAGTGCTCACAAATGTTTGTTAAATTTATTGAAGGATTCAACATAAATTAAATGTATTTAAAATCTTAAATGACACAACAGTGTCTGACACTGGTCACGAAAAAGCAGAGCTCTATAATAAAATAACTTTAAGAAATGCATTGCTACTTGATTGTCATGAGAAAAACTTATATGACCTCTTCTTAATAAAAATGTGTCTGTCTACATTCAAGTCATTCATTTTTATTTGTATAGCACTTTTCACAATGAACATCATTTTAAAACAGCTTTATGGAAAATCCTGCCTTTATGTCTTTAAGCCCTCAGTGAGCAAGCCAAAGATGAGTGTTGCAAGGAAAGAACCGCTTCAGTGTTAGTTAGTAATCAGAACGAACATTTTGAGGAACCAGATTCAGCTTTGGGGAACCATCCTCTTTTTTCTTTTAGATAAATGTACATATGTCAATATAATTTAGCAGTTGAAGCAAAAACCACTCAACATCATTTTTGCCCTAAATCTAACTTTGCGTTGCATGGAAATATGGGATCAAAATCCCATCAAAAGTATTGCAGTCACAAATCCAAAAATAATAAGCGTGAATCAAAATAATAAGCGTAAATCAAAAAATAATAAGCGCAGATAAAAAAATAAGCAGCACAAAAATAAATAAAAAGCGCAGATCAAAATAATTAGCGCAGATCAAAAAATAACAAGCATGAATCAAATATATATAAACACATTTAAAATTTGTTGCAAGAAAAAAAAAAAATAATAATAATAATAATAATAATAATAATAATTAAAGCAAAGTCATCAGAATTGCAAACAAAATCATGTTTTCCTTGGTTATATTACTGTTTTTTGTGCCCTCAAACAATTTTGCTCATATTTTCATTTTTATTTTGCCTCTGCACTTCATAGCTTGGCAGTGCTTCAAGTCTTCCAGGCCAAGGTCCTCAAAGATATTGATGAGCAAGGCCTGAACCCTGAAGTGCTTAAGGAGCTCTGCACCACCACAGACTTGGCGCTGCGTGCTACAAAAATCACCATGCAGGCCATCGGAAAAACGATGAGTAATCTGGTGGTTTTGGACTGGCATGTCTGTTTAACGCTCACGGAAATGCATGATGTGGAAAAATCCACTCTCCTCAACATTCCGGTGTCACCTGACAGCCGTTTTGGCAATGCTGTGGAAGGCTTCTCTGAGCACTTCATCACAGCGCAAAAGCAGTCATAAGCGATTAAGCACTTTTTGCTGACAAGAAGCAATTCTTCTCATCCACCCCACTCCCACTCTGTTTCGAGCCAGCGCCCGGCAAAGAACCCAACTCCCGCCGCCTCAGCGGTGTCAAGAGCCGCCACTGAGTCATTGGTGAGACCATGTAAACTGTGGCCCAAGCAAAAGCCTCGCCCGCCTCAGCGCGAACCTCGCGCCGAAGGACAAAACCCTCCCAGGCAGCAGCCGCGTTCCTGACCGGCTCAACGCTGTGAAGAGGAATCTGGAGCCCACTTCTCAGCCCACATCTGAAGAAAGCTCGGTTTGACACACATGCTGTTCCACTCCCCCTCCCCTCCGAAGTTCATCGGGACCGGGATATTATGCAAAATGTTGTTTCTGTGTGTTGTGTACAAATATAAAATGCTTTCAAAAAGTAAAGAGAAAAGCGCTCGTTGCGGCTGCACGAGACGCACATACATTCTCAAATAAATGGCTCAATTTCTCTTCACGCTTCTCATACCCACACACTATGCACGATCGCTTCCCTATGGTGAGCGGCACTTTATCTCCTATAATGAGTGAACCAATGCACCCGCTTCTCCTTTCCCGGACATATGACAAGTTCTCACGTGTGTGTCTGATTGGGTGCAAAAAAACAATCGAACACGGTTATACGATCCAGTTTGCATGCTGGCCACCTTGCTTCAAGGCATTCTACTGTCCACAGTTCCATCACGAGACGTGCCGCTGTTACGGGCAGAAATTCACAATCTCCTCGCAAAAAACGCACTAGAGATTGTTCCAGAATGCCATGCCCACAAAGGGTTTTACAGCCACTATTTTCTCGTTCCAAAAAATTATGCCGGGCTTTGACCCATTTTAGATTTGAGATGCTTGAATCGCACGCTTGCAAAACGCCCGTTCAAAATGTTAACTCAGAAACAGATCCATTCAGACCGAATGCGTTCTTGTGCTGAAAAAAAAAATCTAGATGTAGCACAATGAATAGAACAGTTAAAGTTCTTTTTAATGTAACACAGTGGCCAAAAAATGTGGTGCTCCTTTGCAAGATGCTAAAAAAGGAAGATGTGGTGCAGTGGTAAAAGATGTTTGTCTAGTGCATGTTTACATAGAAAAACAGCAGAGACAGACACAAAAAATTAATTTGGTTTGAATGGCCCCTTAGAAGGTTGCAGTTTACGTAGACAGTAGGCAGCTCACTGGGGCTTATAACAGGGCCAGTAGTAACACTCTTAGATGAAGGTATTAAGGGCAAACAAGTCCAAAATCGGACGATTACAAAATCTACCCGATAAGTTTGAGAAACTCTGGAAGTACATGACATGTTCTTTTCTCTTTTTCTCTTGTCTTTGCCTCAGACAGTACATTCAGTCTGACAGCAGTCAGACTGGCCCCCAATTGTGCTCCTTATCAGTGAGTCACAGTTTCCAATTTCTTTACTGCCACAGTGGACCTTCTACCAAAGAGCCAAAGAGAGAGAGAGAGACTGAGTGCTAAAAGTCAAAAAGTGAATAACTGCACAAGCTGACCTCCCTTGATCTTTAGTGCAATAAAATGTCTTCAGCTCTGTGTTTTTCATCCATCAAAGTTGACAAAAAAGCTAAAACCAGCAGCAGCTATTTTGCAGTTAGCCACTTTAACTTGATCAAATATTTAGAGAGATAACTACCCTGACATCACAAGACATTATAACATTATATGGCACCAATTGACATTTGCTCTGCACATCACGCTAGATGCTTTCTGAGAAGAGTCTAAATACATTAACGTAAATACAGTGAGATGGATTAGATTAGTCTGTGACCCCTGTCAGATTTATGAGGTTGCCTCCTTCAATGCAAAGATGCTTTTATCCCACCGTATCCACAAATGTTTATCTCTTTTATTCAGTGCTAAAAATACTTCTACTGCAGACAGGCATGCGATATTGTTAGCATACAAAGGCATCTAAAAACAATTAAATGGGAAAGCCACAGCAAATCTGGTTATCAGAGTCCTACTAAATAAATTACTCTTGTCAATCCACTAATCACAAGCACTTAGCAACAAAAATATTGAGTCTCCTGTATTAAAGATTTTCAAGATGTTTCTGTAGCTTAAAGGGTAGAGCATCATGATCAATTTACTCCTATTTTACCCTCATGCCATCACAAATGTGTATTTCTTTCTTCTGAAGAACACAAATAAAGATTTTTAGAATCAGAATCAGAATGAACTTTATTGCCAAGTATGCTTACACACACAAGGAATTTGTCATGATGCCAAGTATGCTTACACACAAGGAATTTGTCATGATGTCAGAAGCTTCCATTGCAAGAGAATGCAACATATATACATTCATACAAACATATACATTTAAACATATATACCTATAGTGACATTCAAAAAAACAAAAAACAAAAAAAAAAATACGATATAACAGATAAAAAAAAGAGAAATATACAATAGCGCAATAACGTTGTTACAATATTTTAAATATAGATATACAGTTATGTGCAGGTGATGTAATGTACTGAAGAAGAGGTAGGATATGTTAAAGAATATAAATGAAATATGGATATAAGTAGGAATGGATGGATTGAATATTGCACATGGTTGTTGTGATGAGGAGGAGGATGGGGCCGGGCCGTGACTATGCACACCTGGACCCCAATCGGGCTAATCAGCTGAGGAGAGAGATAAGTGCAGCGGAATGTGTCAGTTCGGGAGAGAGAGAGCCACATGCAGCTGCCATGTGTGTTTGTGTCTTTTTGTTGAAGTTCTTATTAAAATATTACTCTGATTGTTCGGCCAGTTCCCGCCTCCTCCTTTCCCATTGCAACCCTGTTACATTGGTCATGGAGTCCTCGCCACTACCAGCCAACGCAAAGGAGCAGCTACAGCTGTCCGCCAGGGGACGGAGGAGTCGCTGCCAGGGGTGGAGGGGCTCTCTAACGGCCGCCAAAATATGGAGGGGCATTCCATCTGTCAGGGGTCGGAGGACTTGCTCCGGTCTGCCCGGGGAGGAGTGGTTGTCGTCCGCCAGAGGTTGGGGAGTGGCTGAGGACTGGGGGCGACAACAAACCAGGTTATTCCGCTCTCTCCTGAACTGCCGCATTCCGCTGCACTTATCCCTCTCCTCAGCTGATTAGCCCGATTGGGGGCTGGGCGTGCGTAATCACGGCCCGGCCCCGCCCTCCTCCTCATCATAGTTGTATTGACCAAAGGAAAATATTTGGGGGCAGTTTTAACTATTTATGAGGTGGATGGCCTGAGGGAAAAACTGTTCCTGTGCCTGGCTCTTCTGGTGCTCAGTGCTCTGTAGCACCAGCCAGAGGGTAACAGTTCGAAGAGGAAGTGTGCTGGATGAATGGGGTTAAGAGTGATTTTACCAGCCCTTTTCATCTCTCTGGATGTGTACAGTTCTAGCAGGGTAGTCCGAACTATCCTTTGAAGTCTTCTGATGTCTGACTTCGTAGCTGAACCAAACCAAACAGTTATAGAAGTGCAGAGGACAGAGGAGTCAATGTGGGTCTCCCACTTCAGGTCCTGTGAGATGGTAGTGTCCAGGAACCTGAATGACTCTACTGCTGCCACAGTACTGTTCAGAATGGTGAGTGGGGTTAATGTTGGGGTGTTCCTCCTAAAGTCCACTATCATCTCTACTGTTTTAAGCGTGTTCAGATCCAGGTTGTTTTTACTGCACCAGACGGCCAGCTGTTCAACCTCCCTTCTGCATGCAGACTCATTGACATTGTGGATGAGGCCAATGACTGTAGTGCCATCTGCAAACTTCAGGACCTTAACAGAGGGGTCCTTGGCAGTGCAGTCATTTGTGTAGAGGGATAAAAATAGTGGGGAAAGCATACATCACTGCGGGGCACCAGTGCTGATTGTACATGTGCTGGAGGTGAATTTCCCCATTCTCACTTGCTGCTGCTTGTCGTCAGAAAGCTGGTGATCCACTAACAGATAAAGCCGGGAACAGAGAGCTGTGTTAAGTCCCTGGTCTGTCTAGATGTTGACGTAAGTAATGCAGTCCCATATTGACTGCACCATCCACAGACCTGTTTGCTCTATAAGCAAATTGAAGGGGATCCAGAAAGGGTTCAGTGATGTCCTTCAGGTGGGACAACACCAGTCTCTCAAATGACTTCATGACCACAGATGTCAGAGCAATCGGTCTGTAGTCATTAAGTCCTTTGATCTTGGGTTTCTTTGGGACGGGGATGATTGTGGAGCATTTGAAGCAGCAGCAAATTTCACACTGCTCCAGTGATCTGTTAAAGATTTGTGTGAAGATGGGGGCCAGCTGGTCAGCACAGGATTTTAGACAAGTGTGTGAAACACCATCTGGGCCCTGTGCTTTTCTTGTCTTCTGTTTCTGGAAGACCCGGCACACATCAATTTCACAGATCTTAAGTGCATGTTGAGTAGCAGGAGAGGGGAGGAGGGTGGTGGCAGGAGGTGTAAATATTTGTGTGCAGTGAAAGTAGGAGCGGGTGTGGGTTGTGAGACTGGGCTTTTCGAATCTACAGTAAAACACAATCAGGTCGTCAGCCAGTTTTTGATTCACTACAGTGTTGGGGGATGGTGTCTTGTAGTTGGTAAAGTCTTTCAGGCTTCTCCACACTGATGCAGGGTCATTAGCTGGAAACTGTTTTTTCACCTTTTCAGAATAGCTTTTTTTAGCCACTCTAATCTCCACTGTCAGTCTGTATTTTGCCTAATTGTACAAGATTTTATCCCCACTTCAGTAAGCATCCTCTTTGGCCTGATGAAGCTGCCTGAGTTTTGCTGTAAACTATGGTTTGTCATTGTTGTATGTTAAATGAGTCCTAGTAGGAAGAATATCTCAGCTCTATAGGTCCATATAATGCAAGTGAATGGTGACAAAAAAATAAAAAATAAAGCTCCAAAAAGCACATTAAGGCAGCGTAAAAGTCATCCATATGACTCAAGTGGTCTAATTCATGTCTTCTGAAGCAATCCAGTCGGTTTTGAGTGAGAACAGACCATAATGTAAAAAAATGTCACTATAAATCTTGACATCAGCAGCCTCCTTGGAAATCAAGAATTTCATTTCGATTACACTTCCTTGCACCATCTAGCACAGCAAATGACGTAATGGATAAAAAATGTAAATGTAAAGAGTTAAGTAATTTTTACACAAATTTGGAATAAAAACAAAAACTAAAGTTTTATGTCTGAGATAAATGTACACCACTCGCTCAATTAAACATGCACAAAATGAGGTCATGTGACAACAATTTAGCATACTACTGTAAAAAAATAAATAATAATCATTGTTGAAAAATACATACTGTTTAACATGCTTTTTAAAATAAAAATAATAATACTAGGCTGAATTCAGTATATACAGTATGATAGTATTCCATTCCAAATATAACCAATACCATTGCAGTCAGAAAGCAAATAAAGTGACCTCTGACCCATCACATCAACAGACATAAATAAGTGAAAGTGAGAAAGAGAAAGAGAGAAAAAGTGAACATTTACTTCATTGACTGGGTGGTCCTAAGAAAAACCCCATCATGTTATTTTGAAACTCTTGACACTGAATAGCATCCTTACTTGATTACCTGAATGTAAGCTCCAGTGAGGCAAAGTACACTCATCCAGTGTTTCACTGAACATGACGGGAGGACATCAGGGTGACACAAGGTAAAGGTACCATGTCTAGAATGGTGGTACATTGACGGCAACAGACACAATATAATTAGAGTTATTGTTATAGCTCTGGCATTCATAAAGTGCCTGCGGGTCTATGTCAGACTCATTAGGACTGAGCAGCTAGAGGTTTAGAAGATGACAGGAGCATATGCAGTCATTTGTAAAATAAGTTAATACTAAGCAGACAGAGTTATGAATTATACTAACACTTCAGGCCAATCATGACTCATGGAAAGAGATTAGAATTCTAGAATTAAATAAAACATGATTACTTTTGTAGACTTAAATTTAGTGTACCGAGAGATACCATTAAAATATTATGGTAACCATACACTGTAAAAAAATGATTCAGTTAAATTTATGTTAAACTACTGTGGTTGCCAGAGATTTACTGTAAAAAATACAGTGATCAAGTTTCAGGCTTTACGAACTGTACTGTACAACCGTTTATATTATTACAATTTATAAACTTGGTATATGTACCTTCTGGAACAATAAAAGTCTGTTTTTGACTTTAAAATGTATTGTTAATAAAAATGGCCTTTCCAGGAGCAATAATTAAAACATATGTAGAGACAGTGTTACTCACACAAACACAAAACACAATCAGGGTAACAGGTGATACTAAAATAATGCAGTAAACATTAACTAAACAAAATAAAATATAACACAGAACACTTCATTGTATATAACTGATATTTAAAAAAGAAGAAACAACTATTCCCAAAAAATATAATGAAATGTGATGGGTTACAAAGGAATTTCTCGGAATGCCCGATTGTTGTTTTTCAACATTATTTGAATAACAGTTTACCATAAAAAGTACATTCTCTTGTTAAAAAAGTACATAACATTAATTTTTACTATTAATTATGTTTAAAAATTATATTTTACAAAATAAAAAATATATATTACCAAAAATTTTAAGCTCTAAATGGACATAAAGGTAACATAAAAGTAATCCATAAGTGGTTAAATCCATATCTTCATAAGCGATATGTTAGGTGTGAAACAGATCAATATTTAACCCATTGCCTTGCATTGTGAGGACCTACAGAGTTGAAATTTTCTTCTAGAAATCTTTGTTCGTGTTCAGCAGAAGAAAGAATGTCATACACATCTGGATGCATAAGGGAGAGTAAATGACAAGAGAATTTACATTTTTGGGTGAACTACCCCTTTAAAGTTTTTTTTTTTTTTTTTTTTTTTTTAATGTGGCATTTTTATATCCTTTACCTTCAAAATTATGGACATTTTTACAGTAATAGTTTCTGCAAAAGTACCAGAGTTAATACAGTTTTAGTTTGATAAAATGGATAGATCTTTCTTGAAAAATCTGATTGGATGAGCTAATATTCAAAGCCATTGTAAAATGCAGATAAACACACCTGTGAGGGCACATTCAATATTAAATCAACCAGTTGAAAAGTTGCTTGCATTCGTAAAAAGCCTATATTTAGGCTAATGTCCTATATTACTTGGTGGAATAATTGTTTATTCTGATTATTAAAATAAATGTAGGGGCCTGGGTAGCTCAGTGAGTATTGACGCTTACTACCACCCCTGGAGTCGCAAGTTCGAATCCAGGGTGTGCTGAGTGACTCCAGCCAGGTCTCCTAAGCAACCAATTTGGCCCAGTTGCTAGGGAGGGTAGAGTCACATGGGGTAACCTCCTCATGGTCGCGATTAGTGGTGTGGCAAGTTGTGCGTGGATTGCGGAGAGTAGCATGAACCTCCATGTGCGGAGTCTCCACAATGTGTCATGCACAATGAGCCACGTGATAAGATGCATGGATTGACAGTCTCAGAAGCAGAGGCAACTGAGACTTGTCCTCTGCCTCCCGGATTGAGGTAAGTAACTGTGCCACCACAAGGACCTACTAAGTAGTGGGAATTGGGCATTCCAAAATGGGAGAAAAGGGGATAAAAAAATAAAACAATTTATACATTTAACTACATATTGCTTGTGCAATCATTTCTACTTCACTTTTGAGTTCCCTGGAATTTCTTCATTAGAAAGTAATTTCAAAGTGGTTGACAACGAAAAGTACAATGAAACCATTTAGATTTTATTTAAACATTAAGGCAACATTTAAAATTTCATTTTAGTGGGTTTAAATTTTTTACAGTCTAACTTGATATTAGCCAGCATTGTCGTTATTAAAGAAATTAAAAATAAAAATGCAGAAAAGTCTCTGAAAGCTTCTCACACTGTTTAAAGATCCCATAATAATTTATGTTACTACAGTTGCAACAAAAATGTTGTCTATGGTATTTTGGAAGAAAATATGGTTAGCATGATACATTTTTATAATGGAAAGAGTTTTAACTTACTAATGTAGAGCAGATTCAAATATTTGCATATTTTGAGTCATATCTTGTGTATAATTGTCCTGTTGCCTTGATCACTATCAAACAATGAGAATACTAAGTAACAAAAAATAAATAAATAAATAAATAAATAAATAAATAAAAATAATTATAGTGAATAAACCTGGAAACAATCAGGAGGAACCTGCTGACGATCCACTCAGAAGTTCTAGCTGCCGCTGTTTGCATTAAACGGTGGATGAAAACTGAGAGGAAGTGCTAAAATTCTTTATGATTGTAATACAGCTTTTATGCGACTCCAAAGAGCAATGAATTCCATGCTTAATCACAGAGATGGGATCTGCAAGCTGTCAGTTGGAGAATGTCTCAGCAGGAGGCCTCAGGCGACTATTTGGAGGAAAGAGAGGAGACATGGGGAATTACATGGGTACTGCAGAAGTGAGCTGACAAAGCAATATCCCATCTCCTAGAATACTTTGGCCTCAAGTTTGTTTTGTGGCCTTAAAATAGGCTAAATTAGTATTTCCAAACACTAATCTCTAAGGGCGATTTCACACTAGAGCGATTGGTGCGGACCCAAGTCCATTTGACATAAAAAAGCAGGTGGGTACAAGCAAATTCCAAAGAGTCTGTTTGAAACAGTGGTCTGGGATATGGTTCATGTGGACTCCAGTATGGTATGAACACAGTCCATTCTAACTTGAGGAAGTTTGATGTGGAAAAACTGCTGGAACAGAATCAAAACCGTGCAGATTTTTAATAAATTTCTGTGATATATTTAGCTTGTCATAATGACAAAATGTGAACTGCAACTCTACTGACATGGTAATCGATCAGTTGTGAAAATTGTGCAGTGATTGCTGTCAACCACCCACCCTTCTCAAACCAAATCCAAGCTGAAAAAGCCAATCAATCAAAAGGCAGAAAGCTGTGGGGAAACCAGCCCATTAAGTCTTGCTTTTGTGTGACTTTTGTCTTTTTTTGTTCTTCTAGAAAGGTGAAGCATATTATTTTTGGGCCACCAGTGTCACCAAGGAAATTCCAAAAAATTCCAACAGGTTTCCTGAACCCTGTCTTCCATTGGTTAAACAAACAGATAGTCTACCTCAAACTCACGCCATTGGTTGAGCCAATGTTGCTGTATCGGGCTGTCGGGAAGCTCAAAAGTGCCACAGTGTTTTACACTTTTAAGGGAAATAACCCTTCAAATGGTTTGCTTTCTCTGCACATCATACTGGGATAGGAGAAAATATTATTATAACACTGAAAAAATTACACACATTACCATTAATTCTGTTAATCTATATTGAACACATACAAATTTGAATTGAAATACATCGTCTAAACTCAGATCCTGACAGTTTGAAGCATAATTTTTTGTACCCTTTAAAATGTAATTAAACAAGCCATCTTTTTGTTGTGAATTTTCACACAAAGTAAATGTTAAAATATGTAAACATTTGTTGACTACTCTTTTAGTATTAACTTTAAATGCTGATTGTCACTGATGACATGAATGGTGCTTATTGTGACATTTTTAAAGAGCTCACTTCATTTTCCAATTTGCATTGCTGAATGAACTATCCACTTCAAATGATGTTGTGATTGACTCAGCTGAGCTCAAGAGGAAGAGAGCGAGTGAGCGAGCGAGTGAGATAGAAAGTTCCCATTAAAACAGAGAAAATAAATGAGAAAATCTCTCCAAAGACTCTGAGTTAATGGTTATTTGGAAACGACAGATCCATGAGTTCAGACTGCAAATAAGAAGGTGGGCATTTATGTTTCATTTGTCTGTGTGTTGTTAAATCTGTGCTAGCATGGAGCTGTCACTTTCGGTAATGACCAAATATACATAAACATACATCCTGGCGCTTCCTTGGCTTCAGTGAACCAGACAATAATAATCACACTCCAACAGACACCAGACAATCAACACATTTATGACAGCCAGTGCTCTGGATCACATAAATTAGACATCTAAATGGATGTGTTTGGTGTTCTTGGGACACATAATTGAGCAGTATATTGGGATTTAGGATTTTTTTTTATTTATTTTTTACTTTTTATTTTTTATGCACAACATTATGTTTGGAATGGGAGGGGAGAGACCTATATCTGTGTAAGTAGGGTTGTAATTTCCTATATCCCATTGGCACACTCCAAAAATAGCTTTCTCCCTGTGTGTCTGAGTGTCATCAACCTGATCTAGGACATTTATCATGGAGAGCAGAGACACATTTGTACAGTGACTATCCTAATAGGCTTATTTCCAGAATTCCCATAGTCCCCTCTTAAACAAGAGGTCAAGGCAGTGTGGTCAATGTCAAATCCTGCTTACGTGTCCTTCAGATACTAAATAAGGTCACAGAGAATTTTACTGAGATACTGAGGAAGTTAAGAGTCAAAACCAAAGTTACACTACTAATTTAAAAGAATAGCTCACACAAAAATGAAAATTCTGTCATAATTTACTCACCCTCATGTCATTCCAAATCCGTATGACTTTCTTTCTTATGTGGAAAACAAAATATGTTTTAATGGATACATCGGTCCGTATATTCAATACAATGGCAGGATAGCGCCACACCTTTTTAAGCTTAGAGCTTAAAAAATGACCCAAAAGTATCATAAAAGTAGTCCAGGGGACTTGTGTGTCATATTCCAAGTCTTCTGAAGGCATATGATTTTAAAGTGAAAATGTAAACATGGTTTGTTGTGCCTTCATGAGCGCTACAAGAGGAGATCGTTTACAGTGGCTCGCATGTTCATGTTGCATTTTTTGTTTTTAGCGTTGTTTTATGGTGCGTTCATGAGCACTAACAGAGAAGCTCATTCATAGTGGCTATCGATGTTCATGTTGCAATGTTTTGTTTTTAGCATTGTTTTGTTTAATCGTTATAGCGTTTGTTTGCATTCATGAATGCTATGAGAGAAGTTCTAGCATAAACATATGCCACATTGAGCAAGCTTTCATTTAATTCTATCACAGTTTACATTTAATAAGATATTGCCCCTTAAATAGCTTTAATGTATTTAGCTATTACTTTTTAGTATCTTGTAGTGTAGCTTACTACTTTATAAAAGCTGTAGTTTAACTTATTTAGATTCTGTGTGGTTTGTAGCTAGTGAGCTTTTCAAAGTAGCTCCCCAAACACTCGTTGAAACTTAAACACAGAATAACCTTTAAAATGATTCTGTGCTTGCTTATACTCTCCGAACAAGTGACTATTTGATAGAAAGCGATGCTCTTTTTGCACACAGGTGATAATCGGGCAACTGAGGTGATGAAAAACATGCTGGTTAAACATGGCATCGTAATACAGCGCGTGTGACATTTACAAGCTATTTACAGAGACAGTAGAATTTATCTATTATTAAAGTTTAACCTATTGAATAATTTACAATAAAGGACACCATGAGGAAATTGTTTATCCTTTGTAATGTATAAACCTCTACAACTGAATTGATGAATAAATCACATTTGCTCTTGCAGGTGTGCGGGCATGCTGGGACTAGCAATTACACCAAAACAAGGGTATTAAAAAAACAAACATAATTACTCACAGTCTCCGGCAGTGCATTATCCATACATGTGGAGACGTCACAACCACACACCCACAGCTGAAATTAATTCACCCTAATTCACAAGCTAATTAAATTTGTCAGAATCTCAGTGCACTTATTCCCTTTTTTGCCAACAAATTAATAAAATAAACCCAGAGATATCTCCCTGGCTGGAGTGAAACTGCAAAAAATAAATGCTGAAATTCATATGAGAGGTCAAAGTGAGTAATAACCTGTGCAAATGGCAAATCTTCCACAGATGGTTAAATATGCATGCATCCACACACTTCTCATGAAGGACTAGCTACCAAACCTTTAATAATATAAGCAGGTTCATATGGGACACTGTCCCCATTTCATTGAGGTTAATAAATTAGAGAGCAATTAGACAGGGAGCGAGATAGTTTCATGTACTGAAGCGGGGGGAAGCTGTGGTTGTTAGGGGCCATTCCTACACCCTGGCCTTGATCATAGGGCCCGGGGACCCACGACGTGACAGTGACATTAACGAGCTTTCACAGTGAGTACAAGGCCAGCTCTTTGCCCATTAGCAAGCTCCCATCAAAGTAATTAGAGGACATATGCTCAAGATCAGCACTTCCGGAAAGCCGAGCCAATGAGGGATTGATTTCTGGAGCTTTTTTATCCATGCTCAGGCCCCCTACCTGAGCAAACATAATCTAATCTGGCAGTCTGTAGAGTAAACACACATCGAAAACTGCCAACAGAATTGATCTGACTGGAATGGCTTGTGAAATCAATGCCTTTATTGTCACAATCAAGCAGTAAAAAGCAGCCACTGAATGTGCCACATGAACCTTGACTTTCCACTTCCAACTCTCATCTCATGTATGGTTATAGTGGCAATAATGTAAACGTTACCTTAATAGTTTTAATCTAATCAACAACACAAATAGCTTCTGCAGTGGGTTAAGGTCTCTATGTATCAAATTGCCATTGAGTAAATTGAATCAGTGAATAGCATTGTCTCTTACAGAGGGCCTTAAGTACCATAGACAAAGACAGGAACTAGTACCAACCAAAATTTCAAATAGTGCATCATTATAGCTTTTTCAATGACAAATTGTTAAACTTATGCATTTGGGCCCCTGAATCTTAAATATTTAGTTATATTCTCTTAATTATATACAGTGGCAAGAAAAAGTATGTGAACCCTTTGGAATTAGATGGTTTTCTGCATTGTAATTGGTCATAAAATGTGATCTTATTTTCATCAAAGTCACAAGTATAGACAAACACAATGTGCTTAAGCTAACAAAACACAAACAATTATACTCTTTCATGTCTTTATTGAACACATCCCATTAAACATTCACAGTACTGTGTAAAAAGTAAGTGAACCCGTTGGCTAAAGACGTAGTATGGTGTCCATGGCAGGACACCACGAAGGAAGCTGCTGCTTTCCAAAAAATAACATTGCTGTGCACCTGAAGTTTGCCAAAAACCACCATGACACTCCACAATGCTACTGGGAGAATGTTTTGTGGACTGATGTAACTAAGGTTTAATTGTTTGGGAAGAACACGCAGCACTACATACATGTAAATAGGGCACCGCATACCAACATTCCAAAGGGTTCACATAATTTTTCTTGCCACTGTATATACAGTACTGTGCAAAAGTCTTAGACACATGTTTAAAAAAAAAACATTTGTCTTAAAATAATTATTTATATTTTCAGCTTTAGTGTGTCATTAGGAAATATAAATGTTAGACTCCCAAACATTCTTTTTGCAAATAGAATAGAAGAACAGGGAGCCCTGCAACAGATGGCATGAAGCCCTCGGAGCCCCCCACTGAACACTGAGTCAGTCTGGGATTTCATGAAAAGACAGAAGCAATTGAGACAGCCTAAAGAGATAGAAGAACTGTGGCGAATTCTCCAAGAAGCTTTGAATATCCTATCTGCCAACAACAAAGAAAAACTGTGTCCAGGTGTACCTAACAGAATTGGTGCTGTTTTGAAGGCAAAGTTGGTCACACCAAATATTAATTTAGCTTTTTTTTATGTTTACTGGACTTTGTATGTCATTAATTGATAAATGAAAACTATTTATGGCATTAGTTTTGGAGACATCCTTACTATGCTACATTTTTCACAAGTGCCTAAAACTTTTGCACAGTACTGTATATCTACTAATATATATATTCGGATTTACAATTATATATTAAGATTTACACTTATATTCAGATTTATAACTATGTTTTGGACATTAATAATGTAAATTACAATTTGAAAAAAAAAATGTTCAGAACTTCTTAAACTATTTCAAAGAGTTCTCATCAAAAAATCCTCCACGTGCAGCAATGACAGCTTTGCAGATCCTTGGCATTCTAGCTGTCAGTTTGTCCAGATACTCAGGTGACATTTCACCCCACGCTTCCTGTAGCATTTGCCATAGATGTGGCTGTCTTGTCGGGCACTTCTCACACACCTCTCACAATCTAGCTGATCCCACAAAAGCTCAATGGGGTTAAGATCCATAACACTCTTTTCCAATTATCTGTTGTCCAATGTCTGAGTTTCTTTGCCCACTCTAACCTTTTCTTTTTGTTTTTCTATTTTAAAAGTGGCTTTTTCTTTGCAATTCTTCCCATAAGTCTTCTCTTTACTGAAACTGGTGTTGAGGGGGTAGAATTCAATGAAGCTGTCAGCTGAGGACATATGAGGCATCTATTTCTCAAACTAGAGACTCTGATGTACTTATCCTCTTGTTTAGTTATACATCTGGCCTTCCACATCTTTTTCTGTCCTTCAGCCAGTTGTCCTTTGTCTTTGAAGACTGTTGTGTACACCTTTGTTTGAAATCTTCAGTTTTTTTGGCAATTTCAAGCATTGTATAGCCTTCATTCCTCAAAACAATGATTGACTGACAAGTTTCTAAAGAAAGCTGTTTCTTTTTTTTTTTTGCCATTTTTGACCTAATATTGTCCTTAAGACATGCCAGTCTATTGCATACTGTGACACTCAAAAACAAACACAAATACAATGTTAAGCTTCATTTAATGAACCAAATAGCTTTCAGCTGTGTTTGATATAATGGCAAGTGATTTTCTAGTATCAAATTAGCAATTTAGCATGATTACTCAAGGATAAGGTGTTGGATTGATGGCTGCTGGAAATGGGGTCTGTCTAGATTTGATAAAAAATGACTTTTTTCAAATAGTGATGGTGCTGTTTTTTAACATCAGTAATGTCCTGACTATACTTTGTGATCAGTTGAATGCCACTTTGGTGAATTAAAGTACTAATTTCCTTCTGAAACAGCAAAATCTGTACATTATGCCAAACTTTTGGCTGCCAGTGTATATAAATATATATAATTTTTAATTAGAGTTTCCATATTACGGCACACACACACTAAAAGAATGATTAGGTCTGACAATCAAAGGTGAACTTTCTCCCTGCTGCGATACAAAGCCCCTAACATTTGTAACAATTATTTTTTTGGTTTTATACAAATTACTGCAGCATATATTTTATTTGATAATCCCCTCCATTTTCTGTTGCTTTGTTGCTGAGAGGCAGTGAAGTTCAATAGATGAATATTTCGAAGGACATTAGAAAATAGAGCAGTCCAGCTCCAGCAGACTTCAGCAGATTTACTGACCTCTGATTTTTGTTTTTCTCCATGTGCACTGATGATGGGGGTCGATAACTGATGCTTATTTTTCCCCAAATGCTTGAATCAATGCCACTGTGCATCTCTCTGTCTTGTGCACCATCTGAAAGCCTTGATCCAGACTGTGCTATTTTAGAAAAATGACCAACTCTCTCTCTCTCTATCCATCTATGCTGAAGGCACAGAAAGAAACCGGCATTCCAAGCAATCCATCTCTGTTTCACGGAACACTGCATGTATGGAATAGACACACATCTGATTAGTCCATCCTGACACTATTTTCAAACTGAATGAATAACATTTCAGAGTATTAGCCATGTTTGACTACTTCGAGAAAAGAGTAGGCTCAACTAAATCCTAAACCATGTTCTGGTCCATCAGCAAACACACATAAAAATACCATCTTTCATATGACATTGATTTGGAATTTGCCTTAATCGATAAACATGTGTATGATGGTTGATTGCTATGAAACCTACTTTAAAGCTGTAACATGTGGCCCTTTAGGTTTAATCTGTTTCCACGTTAACTCTTTTAAATCAGAAATTTGACCCCCATACACAATGTATGTGTTCTGTGTCAGACAAATCCATTACTGTCAGTTGCAGTCAGTGAGGTGGAACGGGCCAGTAATGTAGGTGGTAATTAGGGTTATGTGTGCTGGCGTACAATCAGACAGCTGACTTATACTTGCCGGTAGAACAAGGACTCTAAAATGTCTCCTCCTAGAATAATACCAGGTTAAACAACAATCTAATTGTACTATTTGTCTATTTAATTGTCTTCTTAATGCGTTTTATTGATAAAAGGAACATGAAAAAATAATACATATATGTATGGTGATATATGCCTTATTTACATTAATTTAATCAAATAAATCAGGCTTTATATATTAAAGCTGCACTATGTAAGATTTTTTGTTTTGTTTTTTTAGTTAGAAATGAACAAAATTTCAATAATGATCAAGTACACCAACAATCTGTCTTCCAAACCATGTTTTTCATTACCCCAATTCACTGTGGTAAGCCTATAATAACGATTTATATTTTAGAGCTATCGGGATGGATTTGGCGGGAAATTGCATACTTCCGTCATTCATCTGTGCATGTTTACGTCATGTCTGTAAATAAAAAAATAAAAAAATAAGATCCAGCTACTACAGCAAATGTTTTTGCAGTGATAGGTGTGGTAGCAGTTTGAAACTGAAAGCTTGTAGCTTGTAGCTATAACAAATGAGTGACATTGACCATGGATCATTCAAAAAGGCAACCCTCTAGGGAATCACCCGTTTTCAAAATAAAGAAAACTTGAACTGAGAAGAGTCTGCAAGCAAAAAGAGAAAAGCGACAGAGCCCGTAATAAAACACAAAACAACACTGGATTGTCTTTTCAGAGGTGCCGACCCAGAGATGGAGTTTTTCTTGCTGGACAGGTAAGATATTTTATTGGACCGATACTGAGGCAGGTAGCTCTCTTAGCGCGATAGTTCTTTAGATAGTGTTAGCAACTCTAATGGGGCATTTTATTATGGACTGTGGTACTGCAGTGCTTTCAGTTTCATTTTAGAGGAAGGAAGGAGAATGGGGGAAAAAAAAAATTACTTTTATGATGTTAACAATGCCAATCTCTAAACCAGTTACTACCTTGGTCTATTTGCCTGCTAGCTAAGTTATAATAGTTTCCACCGTTTGATTTTATCTGATATGACTAGCAATCATTATGTCTAATGTCATCGTTGCCTAACTTCTGTAACACTGTTTATTTTATAACAACTGTTTTCAATAAGTCAAAACAACAGCAAAGATATACTACTTACCTGCTCATAAGATATATTTTTGGATATCTGTCTTTTTCTTTCTTTCGTTATTTTTATTTTCATTTTATTTTTTTGAGGGGAGGAGGTGAGTTTTGTTGTCGTTAGTGACATTCGCTCTAAGATGATCACCTGTAACCATGGTTACATGGTACACTTCAAACCATCAGATTCATCTGTGCAGAAGAGCAGGGTCGAAGCCCAACTCACATAATATTAAAATAATGTTCCTCTGCAAGTAACTTGCAGTTTTATGCTTCAACCACTAGATGGCCAAATGTTACATGGCGTAGCTTTAAATGATGTTGTTGGATATGATTGACAATGTTAAAGGTACACTCAGCGATTTCTGAGAAAAACTGTTGATATTCGAGCTCAACTGCCAAAACAAACACACCCCTCCCTTTAGTGCTCCTTTGGAAGCTCCGCCCTTGACTTATTATAATCCTTCTTTTTTAGTTTATATTCGTCTGACCTTTTTCTCTTGGTCTGTTTCTCAGCCATTTGTCCTCTTTGGAGTTTGGAAAGTTTGCATCAGCCAGATTTGCTGTGGAGCTTCTAATGAATTTCCCTTTCACTCTGCCCCCACCCCCCCATCTTGTGCATGTGCAAGAACCACCCCCTGTTGCTGATTGGCTGGAGTAGTGTTGTGTGGATCGGTCCGATCCACTTTGTTTTTGTCCCATTTACAGAGCCAGGGCTGTGTACAAATACTAGATTTTTTTTCAGCCCACCCACAGAACAGACAGCTAGCAGACTGTGAGGAGATATTTGCAGAATTTGACAAAAAGTGTATTGGATTAGAATTACTGAGTGCACCTTTAAGGGCAGATTGAAATCATGGTGAATTCACCAACAGTAGGTCAAAGGTTCTTCAGATAAAATTGGTCTGTGCTTACCAAAATTCGAACAACTGTCCCCAGGGCACGGGTGAGCTCATATTCCGGGTTAAATGTCCACAGAGTGGCACCAAAAGTGAATTGTAAAGCGAGTTGATTTTAGTTGTAAATTCTGTAATAGTCAACCAGAATGCATATTTTATTAACCATATGCCCTAAACCAACCCTAAACCTAACCGTTATTGGGGTAAAATGTTAGACGGATAATGCAACTTCTGAATTACACTCATCACTGATTGATTGTAAACACAATTACTTCCTGGTTTCCACTAGGGCTGGGTGATAGGACAATGTATTCGGTTATCAATGCTATCTGACAAATATCGCAATGCCGTTATCGGCGCTCATTGACAGATGATGTTCGACAATATTGGGAAATGAAAAACCAATAGAGCTAGGAAGTCACCAAATATATTAAATAGTAACCTAGGATTTAAAATTAGAACCCACGAGCCGCCAAAGATGGGGTATTTCATGTGCAGTGCCAGATAATTTTGCTCATCAACCCCCAGCTGTGATGGGTGACCTGCAAGACGTCTCGGAGTGACACATGACAAGAAATGCTGTTAGACACAACGACACGTGCTTGAAGAAACACACTTTATTATATTTTTAAGAACAGATGACAGAAAAGCCGTTGATGTGCGTCTCTGATGCGCTGTTTGTTCAGAGACATGCAGTGCAACCATGTCTCATGGAACATGCGCATGTAAGAGTTATCACTTTCCTTTCTGTTTCAGTCATCCAAAAACAGTTAGCAAGAATTGTGTCGTCTATGAGAATGCTGCAAATGACCAAAGGCCATCTCAGGAGTTCAATTATCATTAATATTATGTTTACTTTAGAAATTTCTTTAGATCTCAATTTGAATAAGTAATTTTCCACCTGTTGTCATATATGGATACTTAGCGTGACGGCAAATAAAAGGTGGTTCTATACTTTGTCAACTTCATTATTTTAATTGAATTTTTTTGTTTTGTTTGTAGTGAAATTTGAATTTATAAATATCTTTGGTTTAAGTTTTTCGTGTTTTAATACAATGCATTCCGAAGGATTCAGACCCCTTCATTTTTTTTCACATTTTGTTATGTTTCAGCCTTATGCTGAATATTTTATTTATTTCACATCAGTCTACACTCCTGACAAAGCAAAAACCAGATTTTTGATAACTTTGCAAATTTATTAAAAAGAAAAAACTGAAATATCACATTGACATAAGTATTCAGACCCTTTGCTATGACACTTGAAATTTAGCTCAGGTGAATCCCATTTCTCTGGATCATATTGAGATGTTTCTACACTTTGATTGGAGTCCACCTGTGACAAATCCAATTGATTGGACATGATTTAGAAAGGCACACACTTGTCTATATAAGGTCTCACAGCTGAAAATGCATATCAAAGCAAAAACCAAGCCATGATGTCAAAGGAACTGCCTGCAGAGCTCAGAGACAGGATTGTGTCGAGGCACTGAAGGTTCCCAAGAGCACAGTGGCCTCCATAATTCTTAAATGGAAGAAGTTTCAAACAACCAGGTCTCTTCCTAGAGCTGGCTGCCCGACCAAACTAAGCAATTGGGGGAGAAGAGCCTTGGAAAGAAAGGTGACCAAGAACCCGATGGTCACTCTGGTTTAGCCCCAGAGATCATGTGTGGAGATGGGAAGAACTTGCACAAGGACAACCATCACTGCAACACTCCACTGATCTGGGCTTTGTGGCAGAGTGGCTAGACAGAAGCCATAAGCCAGTGCAAGACACATGAAAAAGCACCTAAAGGACTCTCAGACTATGAGAAACAAGATTCTCTGGTCCGATTAAATGAAGATTGAACTGTTTGGCTTCAGGGCTGTAAAGTAACGAATTACAAATACTCACGTTACTGTAAGTAGTTTTTCCCAGGAATTGTACTTTTAAGTAGTTTAAAAATTGTATAGTTTTACTCGAGTACATTTAAGTGCTGTAACTGTACTTTTACTGCGCTATTTTCCCACCGTCTGTGTTCCCTACTTCCCTGTCTGATTTTATTTTATCTATCAATGTGATTGGCTACGGAGAGTCTCGTGACTCCCGTCAAATCAAATCACACACTTGAACGGCAGCTGCAGATCTGGTGCCATCTGTTATGGATACCTCAAACACACTTCATCTCGGCCGCACCTGAAAGGGATTTTCGCAGTGAAAAAGGCCAATTGCTTGATCGTGTCATGTGAGTTTAACCCTTTCCAGCCGGAGCGTTCAAATTTGGGAACAATTATTTCCATGGTTCCTGTCTCCGTATCTTCGCTGTCCAATCACCAATTTTATTTCTGAAAACTGCCATATACTCATGACAATATAAGCTGAAAACACATATGATTGGTTAAGGGGTTACTGGGCGTGAATAATAAATGTATCATCCGCCATTTGCCTGAGCAGAGCCAGTTAGGATACGCCGGGAGACTACCTCCAGTGTTGGACTTACTGCTTCAAATTGAAAACTGAGGTGATCTTTTGAGGTAAGACAAGTTATTTAACATGTGTTGTCAATATTGCCTATTGAAAGTCAAAACGTTTTTGTTACGAAGCATTTATTTGTAGGAGTAACGCTAGTTATTTCTGGAAAAAATGACATGACCGTCGGCGTTCATCGGATAGGCAGCTAGCCTCTATTTTTAAGCAAATTTCAGTGAAACTTGCTAAATAAACATTAGCTAGCAATACTATGTACATTTTTAACTAAATATCAATAACTTTTGCCAATTGTTTCGCTTGTGAAAAATCCGCCTGAAGTAATGTTAGGTAGAGAGCAGATGTTGTTCAGACCTGCCTGAAAACAGGCCTGCTAGTTAAGTTGTCTAGCTCGTTGAGTTTCCATATAATAAAAAAATGGTAGATCTCTCTCTCTCTATAATTTAGCAGATAGCCTTACCCATCCATCACACAGACATGATTTTAGGTTGTGTGTAGCTTCCTGTTCACAAGGAAAGTGTGAGAGGGCTGTCTGCAGTTGGAAATTCTGGTTAGTCTGCAAGCCTTTGGTAACTATTCAGTGTATGGATTTGTGAAGAACACACTGCTGGCTACCAATTGTTTTGTTTTTGTTTTGGTTTTTTTTTGGTTTTTTGTAGAGATGGATCAGACTATGGCTCCCTGCTCAGCACCCTCAAGAGGAGGAGGCAGCTGACTGCTGATGAGCTTAGGTTCATAGCAGAGGAGGACATGGCTCATGAGGGCATGAGCACACAGGAGGAAGATCTGCTGGACCAGGAACTACTGCAGGAAGACCCGGACCACGAGGAGACGGAGGATGAGATGGAACCTGATTCCCATCCATGACCATCAACTGGGTATGTATGAATGTGTATGTTGTTTCTATTTCTCATATGACTGATACTCACAGTAACACTAACACTGTTACTCTTGTTATTTTGGGTTTGGCTAGCCATTCTCGCACAGGTTCCAAGCCAGCTAGAAAGCGTAAACTCTTCATTGACTCTGTTTCTTATCCCTCGTACGCTGACATCGATTCACAGGCAACAAAACCTCTCCCATTTGAGCCTAGCCATCCATTTGGTATTGACTTGGGTATCGTGCGTCAGGCTGTGCGGTCAACCTCTAATATGATGTTGCGGGAAATTGACTTTCATGCTGTTTTTTTACTCCGGCTGTAGTTGCTGAGATATGCAGCCTTACAAACCGTCAGGGGTGGGAGCTCATCCTAAACTGTCCATCATATTCCAGCTACCAAGGAGCTTGGATGGAGGTGACCCCAGATTAATTTTACAAATTTCTTGGGTTGCTCATTTACATGGGTTTTTCAATTGTCCCTGATTCCCATCGTCATTGGGGAACCAAGTCAATTCAGGGCTCGTGGGCGAGGGGATTTATGTTGTGTGAACGCTACAAGGCTCTTTTAGCAGCTCTACATGTTGTAGACCCTACCACAGAGGATAATCAGGATTGCCTTAGGAAGTTGCATTATCTTATGGACCACCTCAAACAAAAATGCCAGCAGTTCTTTCAGACTAACCAAAATCTCGCAATAGATGAACGTATGGTCAGGTCTAAAGCTCGGCCAGGATTTAAACAATACATGAAGGGCAAGCCTACTCTGTGGGGTTTTAGATTAGGGGTAATTTCAAACTCTGGGTATACTCTCGACTTTAATGTTTACATGGGTAGTCATGATGGGCGTGTCACTGACTTGGCCACCAAAGTAATTGAATCGTTACTGCAGCTATTCAGAGACCAGAGCCACAATGTTTGGTTTGACAACTTTTACACGTCCCCAGCTCTTACGGTTAAGTTGTTAGAAATGGGAACTATGCCTGTGGGACATGCAGAGTGAATCGTAAACCGTTTCCTGCAGAATTTAGAGACATCAAAAGATGGGAACGCAAGACAGCTCGTGGGGATATGAGGTGGTGTAGGATTGAGGGGAATATACTTGTAATTCAGTGAAAGGACATGAGTGCAGTTACATGCCTCTCCAATTTCCTCAATGCGACTGGCTCAACCGAAATTACTAGGTTTGTAAAAAATGATGGCGACTGGACAAAAGTAGCCCTCCAGCCCACTGTCATCAGCGACTATAACAAAAACATGGGCGGTGTTGATAGGTCAGACCAAATGATAAAATCTTACGACATCCTACAAAAAACTCAAAAGTGGTGGAAGACTTTTTTCTTTATTTATTTAAACTTCATAGACATTGACGTCGTCAATGGTTTCATATTGTTTAAGGAATGGCAACACATTCATGTGGCACCAGGGGATGAGCGTAGACTGGTGAATTTAACCCAGATAGATTTCAGAGAAAACCTGGCTCATCAGCTGGGAGGTATCGATATTCATGCAAGTTTCCCTTTGCATACACTAAAGCCTGTAGTCCCTCCGTCATCACTCCACACAGCCCATGTTCCTAAATTGATCCTCTAAGAGATGTTGGCTATGCTATCAGAAATGTTGGACTGAAAATAAAACTAAAGTAGCTTGTTGTGCACCGGAACGTAATAAAGACTTTGCTTGGTTTGCGATAGGCACTGTTTTCAGTCTTGGCACTCAGCTGAGTGTGACCAGTTTCGCGAAGAGGCCTAGGTTGGGCTGTGTTTACTGGTGTTGTTGTCCTCCCCCCTCCCCTCTTTTCTCCCTCTCTTCTCTTTACAGGTATTGCAGTTGTTGAGTATTTATGAATTTTATATATATTCTGTTCCTGCACTCTTTATTAAAAATGTATTTACTGTAGATGTATCTTAACATTCTAAATGTTTGTTTTATTCCGTTTTCCCACTAATCACTAGACTGGTCATAACTTTTAAACAATAGATTATATTTTTAATCTGTCTGCTATTCTACATTGCCCTCAAAATTATGTATATTTCATACTCTCGTTTCCCTCTAGCTTGTAATTAAAATGGTTGAAATGCAGTTGTCTTATGAAGTATGGTGGCCAGATAAGTTTTGTAAAAATTGCTGTGTGAAATCGTATTGATAAAGGATTAACCTTAAATCATACATATATTTATATCATGTGAAAGCCCTCTTCTATTCAATATGGTATATACAGTTCAGGTGTGTTATATTAATATGGATATGAATATCATATTCTGGCACAGAATGGAGTTTTTGGAATTTTGGGCTCAGGCTTTAAAGGGTTAACTTGCTTAAAACAGATATCAGCATTAATTCTGCCTCTAATCTGAAGAAACGTATCGAGGTAAATTTCATATTTCTGCTTACTAGATTCTGTGTGTCTATAATGTAGCCTGTAAATTAGCTATCTATCACTGAGATTATTGGTTTGATGTGAGAGATTAAGGCAATGTTATCGATAGGGCTGGGCAATTAAAACCATCTTTGTTTATCTGGAAAAAAAAAAAAAAAAAAGAGAGAAATTTTCTATACTTAGACTGTTATACATCTAGACCAGGGGTGTTCATTACATCGATCATGAAAGCAAGACAACCACTGGTTGGTTGATCTAGATAAAATATAAAAGATTGACTTTATTTCCTGACGTCTGTAGCTGTGTGCTGTTTGACTGACAGGCGGCTAATGTTTGAGCGCTATTGCGGGTTCGCGCCTAGATGATCAAATACACTTTATAATTCCGCCAATGCCCGTCTTGAGGCATTAATGTAACTTAGTCGGTTTGGTCTAAAGTGAGTGTAAACAGTGGGACAAAAAGCGTATTTGCATCAAAATGTTGGACTTGAAGTGTACATGTAACCGAATTGAGCACTGTCTAGTTGGCTCTGCCATATAAAGGCTATTAATCAAATAACAAGGAAACGAGAACCACTCTCTGCTTTTGGCTGAATAACTGATAGCTTTAAAAGTATTAATGTAATAGAATAAAACAGTGTTTTTTTTTTTTTTTTATAATATTGTTAGTTTTTTTTAATCATACCGGCCCCTGATGAAGAGTGTTAATTTGTATAATAAATTACCAGGAATGTAGAGTTGATAAAATAATTGATAATTATGCTTAGCCTTTATCATGTTTTTTGTAATGCCTGATAGAAAAGTATCAACATTTGTAGAGCAATACTTAAGGAAGAACATTCCACCAGTCACAAACTTCAGAAAATTGTGCATCATGCATTAGAATGAGAACACAACTATTTCTGGGCTTAAAAGATACAAGAACTAAATCAATGTGGAACATTGTATCTCAAAAGGAGGACAACGTGTGTAACCCCCCCCCCCCCCCCCCGTGCTACTTAAAGAAATAGTTCACTCAAAAATGAAAATTCTCATCATTAGCCTCATGCCATCCCAAATGTGTATGACTTTCTTTCTTCAGAAGAAAACAAATTAAGATTTGTTTTGAAGAATATTTCAGTTCTGTAGGCCCATACAATAAAAGTGAATGGATGCCAACATTTTGACACTCCAAAAAGCACATAAATGCAGCATAAAAGTAATCCATATGACTCCAGTGGTTAAATCCATGTCTTCAGAAGTAATATGATAGGTGTGGGTGAGAAACGGATCAATATTTAAGTCCATTTTTGCTAGAAATTCTTCACCCTGCCCAGCAGATGGCAATATGCATGAAGAATGTGAATCACCAAAAACAAAAGAAGAGGACTGTGAAAGTTAAAGTGGAGATTGACTGAGCAGGGAGGAGAATTTATAGTAAAAATTGACTTAAATATTTCTGTTTCTCACCCAACCTTACATATCTCTTCTGAACACATGGATTTAACCACTGAAGTCACATGGATTAGGCTACTTTTATGCTGACTTATGTGATTTTTGGAGCTTCAAAATGTTGGCACCCATTCACTTGCATTGTATGGACCAAAAGAGCTGATACATTTTTAGAGCTGAAAAGATTTTTAGAAAATCTTAATTTGTGTTCTGCTGAAGGAAGTCATACACATCCAGAATGGCATAAGGGTGACTAAATGATGAGAGAATTTTCATTTTTTGTGTGAATTATTCCTTTGAAGACCGATGTGGCCCCTGTACCAAACAACTGCTCAACCGCCTCTATTGTGCGGGACATGATGCGCCAAGTGACCCTGCTTTTTTAGTGTTTTATTTTTTTATTCCTTGCATTGTTTTGAACATGTTTTTATGCGCAACAGCAACTCTCTCTGTCGGCATTAAGGAAAATTTAGACCCTACACATAAACTGATTTTAATGTAATTGTTTCATACACTATGATATTGAAAATAACTTTCATCTTTTCATTTCTGTAATCATGTCGCCCTTTTATTTTTAAAAATCAGATTCATGTAGTGTTTACAGTATCATAGATAAGTGATGTATTTTAAAAGTTGTCAATCACAAACACCTATAAAATACCTATTTTTTTTTTTTTTTTTATTATTATTCTTTCTGGCAAACAGCCATAAAAGGGAATGTAAATTATGGTGTTACATTTTTAAATTGCAGCATCGAGTTTTTATTATAAAGGGGCATAGCTTTCGCAACTCAGTACTCAATACTCACTACTCATGAGTACTTTTAAATGAGCTACTCTTTTACTCTTGAGTAGATTTGAGGACAGGTACTTTTACTCTACTCATACTACATTTAAGATGTAACAGTACTTTTACTTGAGTATTATTTTTCAGTACTCTTTCCACCCCTGTTTGGCCTAAATTCCCAGCTTCATGTCTGGAGGAAACCAGGCACCACCTGTTCAATACCATCCCAATGTTGAAGCATGGTGGTGGTGGTAGCATCATGCTGTGGGGGTGTTTTTCAGCAGTGGGGACTGGTCAGGGTTGAAAGAAAACTGAACGCAGCAAAATACAGAGATATCCTTAATGAAAACCTGGTCCAGAGCACTCAGGACCTCAGACTGGCTGAAGGTTCACCTTCCAACAGGACAATGACCCTAAGCACACAGCCAAGACAATGCAAGAGTGGCTTAGGGGCAACTCTGTGAATGTTCTTGAGTGGCCCAGCCAGAGCCCGGACTTGAACCCAATCGAACATCTCTAATGAGACCTGAAAATGACTTTCCACCGATGATCCCCATCCAACCTGACAGAGCTTGAGAGGATCTGCAGAGAAGAATGGCAGAAAATCCCCAAATCCAGGTGTGCAAAGCTTGTCGCATCATACCCAAAAAGACTTGAGGCTGTAATCGCTGCCAAACGTGCTTCAACTAAGTACTGAGTTAAGGGTCTGAATACTTATGTCAATATGATATTTCAGTTTTTTACTTGTAATAAATTTGCAAAATTATCAAAAATCAAATTTTTGCTTTGTCATTGTGAGGGATGGAGTGTAGATTGATGTGGAAAAAATATATATATACAGTATATATATATATATATATCCAACTCCGTACCTGCTTGGTGTCGGACTCCACTGCTACGTATCTCTGAGTGATGATGACTAAATGCAGCTGGTGCCAGCCAGACAACACTTCAGTCTATTACAGTGGACTTCAGGGGATGAACTGATGCCAACTCCAACCATAAGACACTGGATATTTAATATGCCACTGCCTGAAAACTGGACTTAGTATAGACCTCACCGAAATGACCTGCCGGTTGAACTGTGATGCACCTCACTGATCTCTGCCTGCATCACCTTGGTCCAATGATGGACTATACTCTTAAAATGGAATACACAGACTATCAATTAATTGCCAAAAAAAAACCTTCATCAGCCAACTAACAAAGGAAAATACATCTATGTGAACTTCTGCAGTTAATCCAGTACGAACTTCAAAGACATTAGTCACTAATCTTACAGTTCATACAAAATCTTTGTTTAAACATTGGCCCTTAACACTTACTTAGTTTACTAATTTTAAACCATGACTTGCACTGCACACAAATACCTAATATTGACACTATATTCATGATGTTTAGCCAGAGGGGAACTGAGGGGAACCCCCACAGTGAGCCTGGTTTCTCCCAACATCTAATGGAGTTTTGTGTTCCTTGCCACAATCGCCTTCGGCATGCTCAATGGGGTTCTAAATACAATAATATATAATTATTTATTTTTATACACAATTTACAATCATATTTAATCAAACACAATGATGAGTTTCATTTTCTGTTAATGCATGATTTTCTCTAAAGCTGCTTTGAAACGATGTGTGTTGTGAAAAGCACTATACAAATCAAAATGACTTGACTTGAAAAAAATAAAGGGGTCTGAATACTTTCTGAATGCACTGTAAATGAATTACAATTTTAAAGCAAAATCAATAAAGAAAAATATTACATACACCCTCGGCATTGGGGGCAGGGGGGTTGATGATGTAATATTTTTTTATTAAAATATTGTGAACATATTTCTTGCATATCGCCCAGCCCTAGATTCCACAAGACCAGAAACCGTTCTCTGAGGTTGCTGATAAAACACGCTATTAATAGCTTCACAGGAGAAGTTGAAACAATTTGAATTGATGCAAAAATGTCTGATATGACTAAGCACTTGTCAGTAACTCGGCAGAATGGGTTCGATGTCAGGGTACCGACCGCGTAGACAGAATTTCATCGACCTAGCAAAATATTCCCACCACTAAAAGGACGATTTAGCAAACTATAAACCCTAGCCTTAACCTAGCCTAGCCCAGTATACTTCCATTGTAAGTGTGTTACTGAAACCATGATTTTTGCTTTAAAAAAATGAAAAACTGATGGACAAGTACAATTTATTTCCTGTGGTAATCGGCATTATGCCCTATTATTGAGCATGGAACATTCCTTGCAAAGCATGAACACTGTCAGTCTAAAACCTCTTGAACCTTTAAAAACATAATAGACATCATCAGTCCTCAATGTCAGAATGTCTCTGGTCTACCTGTACACTCACAAAGGTCAGTTTCTCCACAGATTCAGCACACATGGGGGTGATGCAGGCAGGTTGAATGGCAGATCACTGGGTCCTGGTAAAGCACAACGTTAATGGCCCTTGGCAAATGGGCTGGGCCTCGAGCCGTGAACCACAGCTGGGTCCATTTCACGGTGTCTGCCTAAGACCCGACCACACTCACTCTCTCTGATGAAGAGTTCCTGGGGATACAGCAGCCTTGCGAGCAGGACTGGCTGGCCACATCTCAAGAAAATGCCTCCTCGCTTAGTGCATCAAGATGAATTTGCTGCAGTGCACATTTCTCTGCTGTCACATGCAGTGTACTTAACTTGAATGTCTGTAAAAGGCACAAGGGTGAAGTTATGTTCGAACAGTAGTAACCGTAAAGCTGATAGAAACATTGTCTACTTTAGGCAGACAGATTTTAGTATCAGACTGGTCGTAAAGGGATAGTTTACCCAAAAATGAAAATTATTTTACTCACCCTTATTTCAGTAGTTTGCAAGTTAATGTAATCCTGCAGTGAGGATAGCTTAAACATATGCGGCTTGCTGTCCCTGGAGGAGGGCTTGAGGCTCGAGAGTTGACCTGAGCTCAAATGCCCCCCAAAAGAAGCCAAGAAACAGAACAGCAAGTTGCTGGCACCGTAGCCTCGTGAGTCGCAGAAGTGATGTGTTGGAAGGAATAAGAGGAACCGATTGATTTTAACAACAATACCCCCCCCCCCCAAAAGAATGGAACCTGAAATTACGTACTGGAAGGGAAGGGGTGCTCACCTAGCCTTGTGTGCCAGATGGGCAGAGGTGCCAAAGAAGATAGAACAAACGGAGCTGCTTGCAGAGGAAGCTTCATGTTAGGGTCTGCTTGGGGGATAGGAAACCAATAAGTGCAGGATAGGGAGGAATTAGAGAGTGAAATTAGGCTGAAACACTGAAAGACAGTGGCGGTCGCGGCCACATAGAAATGAGCTCTCATGGAGAGCTGTTTTAATTGCAACTGGAGGGCTTCGCCACTCCCGAGCAAGGGGGGCAACCAGACCTTAAGTGTCCTCCAGATGCAATTTGTTCGACGGGAGGGGCCTGCGCAGTGAATGGGCTAACCCACGTATGTGGGGCTTGGCTGCAACTCGAGTGGATCCTGCAATCGTACAGGGGACCTCACTGTATTCGAAACGGGAAGGACCTCATGGCGGTATGAACGGGAGAGCCCACGATACAAATAAACGTGAGTAAGCTCACACAGCATTCGCATGGGAGGACCCCCACTGCGATTCGAACGGGATAGCCCTTGATGTATATGTGTGGGAGGGCCTTTACAGCGATATGGACAGGAGGGCTTCTGGGCTTGCCTGAGTGGACCCTCGCAGCATCGAACGGAAGGACCCTCCTGCATTTTGAACAGGACTGCCCTTAGATATATGTATGTGGGAGGGCCCTCTCAGTGGCATGGACAGGAGGGCTTCTGGGCCGGCTGGGGTGGGCCCTCGCAGCATCCGAACTGGAGGACCCTCACTTTGATTTGAACGGGACAGCCCTTGAATGTATGGGCTTATGAGGGGTGGACCCTCACAGCATCTGCACGGGAAGACCCCCGAAATATGGACAAGGTAGAGTGAGCAGCCCCTTTCCAATTTTTTTATTTTATTAGGGCAAGGTGAGCTTTCTTGATTTGGAGATAGTTTGTACATAGGTAACTATTGAATGCGTCAGATGACCACCAGCCTAGTGAGCGGATTTGGTGCTTGGGCAGGCCTTTGGGCTTCTGCTGTTGCGGCGCCGATACAGAAGGAATGGCTTGAGTATTTTAAGCTGCCGAATTTAAGTGGGATCCTCTGTAATGGAGATAGTGTGCTAGCGATTTGAAGGGCTGGATGGGAGTTGGCAGATTGAAAATGAAAATAAATGTCCTCGTTAGAGGCAATGTCAGGGTACATGCTTGCATGTGCGTTTGCGATATGAATGGGCTGAATCCTCAGGCACGGGACCACACAGCGTTCAATGGGAGAATATTTTAGCTGTATTATACTAAGCTTGCTCGGAGCTGCGAGCGGCTGAATCCGTAGGCCTGCATGGCGTACGAAGGTAGGACACTAGATTCTTGTTGAAGTGATATATGATACATTTAAGGAAACTCCCTATGTGAAAAGGGCTGAATCCTCGAGCACAGGATCACACGGCATTAACAGGAAGAGCCTCTGTTTTTGTGTGAACAGTTTACGCTGCATATAAGCAAGAACTCACTCTGCGACACGAATGGGTTGAGTTGTTAAGTGCGGCGTTCGACGTGAGGCCATATAGTAGGCGATATTTGACTGAAATTGATTGATGCGCAGATGCCGGCTTGTGGCGGACTGTTTAAGGAAGATTTAAAGCGGGCCAATTGTCAATCACAACACAGTGGTGATGGTTCGTTTAGTATGAGTGGCACAGTATGGGTTACGGAGGGTTAAGGAGCCATGGGGGCTGAGACGCATGGTCTGAAAGACGTGCCAAGGTTGTGGCACGTGAACAGTTGTGGCGCTTGGACAGTGCGCTTGTGCTGTTTGCTGTGTATATGGAGTTTGTTGTATGGCCCTAAAGACGCCACGGTTGCAGCGCTTGAACAGCATATTTGCGCTGTTGGCAGTGCAGTAGGAGGTTTGGTCGCACAGCCCAGAAGATGCCGCACTTGTGGTGCTTGGACAGCACGTGTGCTCTTTACGGTGTAGTGGAAGTCTGTTTTTCTTGAGGAGGGATTTGGGCTGAAGTTTGCTTGCGGAGGCAGCCTCGTGCAGGGAACGGTTCCGGAGTAGGAGAGATTAAAATGGAAGAAGGGAGGGGGATAAAGTGAAGAGGGGAATGGGTCTGGAGCGGGGTTCTCCAGCGGAAGCAGGCTGATACGCATGGTCTGAAAAAGTGCTGTGGTTGTTGCACGTGAACGGTGGCGGCGCTTGGACGGTGTGTTTGCGCTGTTAGCCGTGTAGTGGGAGTTTGTCGTATGGCCCTAAAGACGCCACAGTTGCGGCACCTGGACAGCACATTTGTGCTGCTTAGGGATGCGTATAGCCAATACAAAACATGGTAACGTGGTAAACGTAGCGTCTGAAGATGCCTGAACGTAATAGTTGCTAGATTAAATGTCGGGAACATGTGTAAGACAATGTCAGGAAACATGCTTGTGTGTGCAAATGAATGACGTCATTTAAATTTGGTTTCTCATGAAATTAGAAGGCACCTAAAACTGAGTGCCCAGATGGATACTGTAGTCTGATGTTTATAACTTCAGCATATGGTTTGGAGCTCTGTAGATTGTTTTCCAACATAATGCGAGTCATTTCATAACTCTGTGTTATTGGCACGGGGTGACTCATCTCGATTGACAAGGATGTATGAAATCATAGGAGTTTGTGCCTGAGAGTTGGATTTAATAGATAATATAAGAGCACCGTTTGCACTAGTGTGGTGAATAAAACGACTTGTTTATATTGATGACTTGTAATACATTCTACAGAAATATTGGAGTATAAAGTATGCTGCCAAGCTGAATCATTCTGTGTCGATTTAAACTGGTTACTTTAAACTTGGGTGGAGCGTTTTACAATTAAGTTGTATGGTCAAGCTTGTAAATAAAGTTTGTAATCCAATGATTCGGGCAGAAGTAGAGAAGACTGTCAGTAAAATAAAATGATAGATTGATTTTACCTGCATGAAGCGTTTGTCATGACGGGAGGAGGAAAAGAGATGTTCTAGTGTAGAGATGAGTGGAAGTTTGTAGCAGCGCTTGCTTCGTGTTATTGGGGCTGCACAGCTCGAATGTTGAGAGGAGGTGAGGCGAGTTTGCAGAATGATTATAAATGAGTTGGGACGTGGTGCGTGATCCGCCTCTTGCTGAGCCGAATTCAGCTCGTGCCTGTTTGGACAGAGGCTGTGTATAACTGCAGTGTGCTGTGGAATGGTCAGAGCGAGTGCTGTGCAGCAGCGAGCTCATGTTAAAATGTCTGCATGGTTTGAAAAGAAGTTGAAATTAAATTATTGTCGATTGGAAGGAGTTCGCTGTTGCATGATTGCCCCTGTGTTCCAGATGGAATAAATCGAGCTCCGAAGGGCACTTTGAAGGGAAAACAATTGTGATATTCATGTTAGACGTTGACAAAGAGAATCGCTGAATGGATCACGCCCTAAACGAGCTGCGCGGCGAGGTAATGAGACTGACAGGAATCACCTGTGCGGGAGAACCAGACTGAAATGCTGGGGAATGTTGGAATGATGATTGAATTAAATAGTTAATCTTTTGTTTTCCTCAGGTTCAAATGAAGCTGTAATAGAACTTGAGAGGCATGAGCCGGAGCAGCGCCTTTTCATGGAGGCAGGCTTATGTGATGAACCGCTCCGGATGGAAATTTAGATAGGAGAACATATGAGTGGTCATAGAGAGCTGTTTGACTGTATACAGAGCCAAAGCAGCCAGTTTGCGGAAGCAGCTTCACACAGTCGGCCGCTCCGGGTGGGAAATTTAGATAGGAGAACATATGAGCAGTCGTAGGGAACTGTTTCACATGTGTACAGAGCCGAAGCAGCCAGTTTGCAGAAGCAGCTTCACGCAGTCGGCCTCTCCGGGTGGGAAATTTAGATAGGAGAACATTTGAGCAGTCGTAGGGAACTGTTTCACATGTGTACAGCGTCGAAGCAGCCAGTTGTGGAAGCAGCTTCACACAATGATCTGCTCCGACGAATAGAGATTAGGAGGAAAGACAGAGTAAAAGTAGCACTTAAAGTAGTAGCAGTCGATGCTGTGAAACGAATGAGCTGCTGTGGCAGCTTTTGTTGGGACGAGATGATTTAGATGGAAGCATTGTCACCTTCTGATGAACGTGAATGCTTTGCAGTGGAGTTGCAATCCGATGATCCGAGTCACTTGCATGGGTCTGTTCGTGGGCAATGGGTGGGGCCGAATGCAGGAAACTCTCAATGCTACATAGAGGTAAGCAGCTGTTTATATACTCTTACTCTGGCTGTGTGATTGGTCGGATTAAATGAACTAGCTCCTCCCAAACTTTGTTAATAAAACACCATGTTGTTCCACACATATAACTTTCTTTATTCCGTGGAAAACTGTGCGCAAATTTTGCAATGGAGCAAATTCGGAGTAGGATTTCTCTCACCATATAGCGGAGATCGAGCAAGTAAAATGGAAAATGCAAAGTGGAGTAGAAGCGGAGTGATTACAGAATGCTTTGAGAGGGAAGGGGAAATTGCTGTCTCTGCAGTCTGCTCACATTCTCCACTCAATGCTCAAATCTCTTTTCAAAGGAGCATAAAGCGCAATCCATAAAATTTCCTTCTTGACTTCAGAAGAAGGTAACTTCTGCAGAGTTGCATTCTCAAGAGATGCTCTGTCAAAACCTATTTCTGTAATCATCGTACATTTTTCCACTTCACTCCATGCTGCTTGATTACATAGCTTTGAACAAGCCCCTCTTTTGATTTCTGCTCTATACAATGTTTCAGAAATGTTTCATTGAGCATGTAATCCCAGCTGCTCTTTACTTGAGGCCAGGAGCGGGTTTACGATTTTTGAGGCCCCAAACAACTGTCCAACCCTTGTAGTCAAGTACATTCAAAATGTTTAATGAAATAAAATTCTAGTTCAAGATAATTAATGCATGTTTTCCAGTTTGTTTGTTTTTTTTCCCCCCGACAATACAGTGATAAAAAAGCAATATTTACCTACATGTATTTTTACAAAACACTTCCGTTTTTTTACTAAAGAAATACACTAAACTTTATTGCATAGTACAGGAACACTAAAATGCATCTAGCTTTCAAACTGCAATTTTTAAATAGGTATAAGAAGCTCCTCGCTGTTTCAAAATATTACACAATTATCTATTAAAATTTTATATAAAAAACAATATATTCCAAGTTCTTTTGAAATACAAAAGTTTGATACATGACCTGTGCTTATAGGTCATGTATACTAAATTCTAACATTTTTGCTGTGAGAAACCTGCACCAAACTTTGACATATTATAAGTGGACTTATAAATAAGCAAAATTAAAATGCAGTGTGAAAAGTGTAGAATAAGCCCCTCTTTATAGCATACAGTATATGTCATACGTACAGCCTACCATACTACTATATTAGACACTCAACTAACTTCTGCCATCCTCCAGTGGTGAGCGTGATAGACTGATTGCCAATCAAATCAGGCCAGTCAGCAGCTAAAGGGCAGCTCAGGAGAACTCTCATGACAAATTTCAATGTAAGGAAAACAAATGTACAATGAAACACTAAGAAATTGTACAATGAAGTCCATAAATCTATTAGAAAGGGCAGAGGGTGCTTATGGATTTCATTAATCATGGAGAGAAGTGAAGAACACGACAGGCCAGAAACCACTGAGAGGCTTAAGTATTTTTACTCCTGCTGCTCACACTTGCTTTGCACCAGGGACTTAAATTATGCACATTTGCCATGAAAGCAAAGGAATATGTTTCAGAAGTTCTGTTTGGTGTATTAATGTCCAACATGGATCTATAGTCTACATGTGATATCTTCTAATGATTGACTGACATGAGGTTTTCAATAACCATAATATAATATTTAATGCCATAATGCCAATATTTAGAGAGCAACATGGCTGATGGTGATGTGTGTACTGTATATACACTTCTGTTCAAAAGTTTGGGGTCACTTGACTGAAATGTTTTTCATGATCTTAAAAACCTTTTGATCTGAAGGCAAATGCTTAAATGTTTGAAATTAGTTTTGTAGACAAAATATATAATTGTGCAAACCTATTAATTTATTTCATAACAAAACGTAAAAAAAAGTTGTATCTTATTTTTTATTTTATTTTTTTATTTTTTTATTTTTTTTAAATGGATGACTTGGACCGCAGCCAATAAGTGCCCAGCATAGATGGTAACTCCTTCAGTACTGTTTAAAAAGCATCCCAGGGTGATACCTCAAGATGTTGGTTGAGAAAATGCCAAGAGTACATTGCTGCAAATTCTAGGCAAAGGGTGGCTACTTTGAAGATGCTAAAATATAACATTTTGATTTATTTGGGATTTTTTACTATGAGAATTTGGATTTAATTCTCATAGTTCCATTTCTGTTATTCCATAGTTTTGATGGACTCAAGATGGCGTCGAGTATGGCTGCTGCGTTGCGAGCTCTGACACAACATGGCAGTGTTTTGTTTGTTTTGTTCACAATTCTTATGTTTTTTGTCTTGGATGTTGTCTGCCTTATTGTCTATGACAGACAAACACTTTTGGACATTGGTTCAGCAATTTCACACCGTAAACCGGACTTCAAATTCCTCAATGCCGACCCACTGTTTACAAACACACAAGCGGAGCCCTTTGTCTGGGCTGCACGGCCGCGGAAAGGCAGGAGGAAAAGGGGAAACAGAGCCGGCGTTCTCATCAGAGTAAGACGCCGCGCAAATCGACCCCCGCTACCCAGTATTCTACTGGCAAATGTTCAGTCTCTGGATAACAATCTCTGCGAGCTGAAAGCACGGATCTCTTTCCAACGAGAGACGAGGGACTGCTGCATTATCTGCCTTAAAGAAACTTGGATGTTTGTGGAGATTCCAGACTCAGCCATTGAACCCGGGGGGTTCTCCGTGCACCGAGCGGACAGAGCGAAAGACCTCTCAGGTAAAAGCAAAGGTGGTGGTGTATGTTTTATGATCAACAAATCCTGGTGTGATCAGAGGAACGTACATTCTATCAAGTCTTTCTGCTCTCCTGATCTGGAATTTCTCATGCTTCTGTGTCGACCATTCTGGCTACCGAGGGAATTCACAGCGGTCATTATCACAGCTGTGTACATCCCGCCACATGCCGACACAGACCGGGCACTCAAGGAACTGTATGGGAGTATAAGTGAGCAGGAACCGCGCACCCTGAGGCCGCGTTCATTGTGACCGGGGACTTTAATAAAGCCAGTTTCATATCAGTCGCACCAAAATACCACCAGCACATTAGTTTCAACACACGAGGGGACCGGGTTTTGGACCATTGCTACTCTCCCTTCCAGAATGGCTACAAATCCCTCCCCCACCCACCATTTGGCAAATCGGACCACTCTTCTATTCTGCTTCTGCCCGCTTACAGGCAGAAACTGAAACAGGAAGCACCCACCCTCAGAACGATCCAGTGCTGGTCGGACCAATCAGACTCTATGCTACAAGACTGTTTTGATCACACGGACTGGGAGATGTTCCGGTCCGCCTCTGATGACGACATTGAGGTTTACGCTGATAGCATAATGTGTTTCATCAAAAAGTGCATGGAGGACGTAGTTCCGACCAGAACAATATGGATCTATCCGAACCAGAAGCCATGGATAAATAGCGATGTTCGCGTGGCACTTAATGTGCGGACCTCCGCTTTCAATTCCAGGAACAAGCCAGTTATGCCCTCCGAAAAAGAACAACAAAACGCCAGTACAGGAACAAGATTGAAGGACAGTTTAACACCACCAACTCTAGAAGCATGTGGCAGGGAATTTACGTCATCACGGACTTTAAAGGGAGTAAAAACTCATGAACACCACTGCCTCTCTCCCGGATGAGCTAAATACTTTTTATGCTCGTTTTGAGGGAAATAACACCGCCCTCGCGGAAAGAGCTCTCGCGGCCGAAGCTACAGAGGTTAGTTCACTCTCTGTCTCTGTAGCAGATGTAACCCGATCCTTCCGACGGGTGAATATCTGCAAAGCCGCAGGCCCAGACGGAATTCCGGGCCATGTCATCGGAGCGTGCGCGAACCAACTGGCTGGTTTTTTTACAGACATTTTCAACCTTTCCCTCTCTTTGTCTGTAGTCCCCACCTGCTTTAAAACATCCACTATTGTGCCTGTTCCAAAGCAATCAAAAATAACTTGCTTAAATGACTGGCATCCTGTTGCTCTGACCCCCATCATCAGCAAATTCTTTGAGAGACTAATCAGAGATTACATCTGCTCTGTGCTGCCTCTCTCTCTTGACCCATTGTAGTTTGCTTACCGCACAACCGCTCCACTGATGATGCCATTGCATCTACACCACACACTGCTCTCTCCCACCTGGAAAAAAAGAACACTTATGTGAGAATGCTGTTTGTAGACTACAGCTCAGCATTCAGCACCATAGTGCCCTCCAAGCTAGATGAGAAACTCCGGGCTCTGGGCTTAAACAGCTCGCTGTGCAGCTGGATCCTGGACTTCCTGTCAAGCAGACGCCAGGTGGTTAGAATAGGCAGCAACATCTCCTCATCACTGACCCTCAGTGTTCTGTGTTCTCAGCCCACTTCTGTATTCCCTGTACACACATGACTGTGTGGCAACACATAGCTCCAATGCCATTATTAAGTTTGCTGATGACACCACGGTGGTAGGTCTGATCACTGACAATGATGAAACAGCCTACAGAGAGGAGGTGCACACTCTGACACACTGGTGTCAGGAGCACAACCTCTCCCTCAATGTCAGTAAGACAAAAGAGCTTGTGGTGGACTTCAGGAGAAAAGACAGAGAACACAGACCCATCACCATCAATGGAGCACCAGTGGAGAGAGTCAGCAGCTTCAAGTTCCTGGGTGTCCACATCACTGAGGAACTCACATGGTCCATCCACACTGAAGTCGTTGTGAAGAAGGCTCATCAGCGCCTCTTCTTCCTGAGATAGCTGAGGAAGTTTGGAATGAACCGCCACATCCTCACACAGTTCTACACCTGCACTGTAGAGAGCATCCTGACTGGCTGCATCTCCGCCTGGTATGGCAATAGCACAGCCCACAACCGCAAAGCACTGCAAAGGGTGGTGTGAACTGCCAGACACATCATCGGAGGTGAGCTTCCCTCCCTCCAGGAAATATATACAAGGCGGTATGTGAAAAAAGCTCGGAGGATCATCAGAGACTCCAGCCACCCGAGCCATGGCTGTTCTCACTGCTACCATCAGGCAGGCGATATCGCAGCATCAGGACCCGCACCAGCCGACTCCATGATAGCTTCTTCCCCCAAGCAATCAGACTTTTGAACTCTTGATCTCCCACGATCAAAATACATCAGCACTGCACTTTATTACTCTTACTCTTATATCTCACACCGGACTGTCATAAATTATATTATTATTATATATATTCTCTCTTAACAACTTACTATCAACCGACAGCCTGAATGTCAATACAGTACAATACAGCCTACTGTACATTCTGTATATACTACTATATATACTTTTTTATTTTTATTGAATAATGTGTATCTATATTGTGCGTATTGTATACTGTACAGTGTATGTTATTATTTGCATATTGTTGTGTGTAATAATGTGTATATTAGACTTTAAACTGTGTTGTGTTAATTTGATGTTATTGTAAATTGGTATATGTCTCATCACTGTCACGACTGCTATATTGGTCGGAACTGCACCCAAGAATTTCACACACCATTGCACTTGTGTATATGGCTGTGTGACAATAAATGTGATTTGATTTGATTATTCTCAAATGTGAAATAATAATAATAATGATAATGATGATGATGATGATGATGATAATAATAATGAAGAATAAGTGAAACCAAACCTTTGAATGGCAGTGTACTGTACACATGTATATATACGACTGCATATTATTATTATTATGCATCTACTTAAAAAATACATAAATAAATTAACATAAATAAATTGACATTTTATTATGTGATAGGAAGGAGACCACAGAGTGATACAAGGGACATTAATCTGTGTTGGACAATGGCTTAGCAATCTTTATACAAAACCACAGAATGTCATGATTGACAAATCAGAATGAAGCATTCCTTAGAACTTTTTTTATATATGAAATTGTAGCAAAAAGTCACAATTTAGGAACCGGCACATTCAACCAAGCAGGCATGTTTGTTGGCCAATGCCGATAATCTCAAAAATATTGTAAGATTGGTCTACTGATCTAAAATTGATCTAATTACCTAATGATCTAAAAAATATATATAATAATAATTAAGATGTTCAGCTTATGGATTGATTCACAAAGCAAAATATTTGCCAAAATTAAATGTAGTGAAGCTTGTCAGATTTGATCTCTGAAAAAATCGCTTCACCCTAAATTACCTCTTTTTGGTCAGAGACGTAATCAAATCAAATGCTTACACTTTATTTGAGGATTCGTAACAATTTGCATTATCCACAGCAATAGTCCTCTGAGTTTTACACCATGTGGGTGGTAAACTAAAACATTTTCAAAGGGAACATCATGTCTGTCAGCATGATATGTTTGGCTTCAGATTCCTTCTTAAAAACAAAATGTGACAGACAGTGTGGGAGCCAGATCCTCAACAGGTTAGCGAAAATAGCATCAGGATGAGTGTTTTCTTACTCACAGCTCACGGCTGGGGATCTCATAACAAAGCCGTGTTGCTCACATTAATTGGGAAATGATTCTGGAAGCTGTTCAAACACACCAACTCCCAAACGCCCCACTCAAGTACCCCCCAAAAAAGACAGAGGGCTCACTCTGAATTTCTAAAGCTAGAGCCTGGCCTCTGCGGACCCATCTATTTTGTCCCTCTGCTCTGGCTACCGCAATGCTGTCAGGCCAGACTTCGATTTGCTCTTAAGGAAGTGTAAACCATACCAATTATAGCCCTGCGACTGTGTGGACACGGGTGAGAGAGTCTCTGTTGGGGATCGGGGAGGAGAAAAAGGGAGCTGGAGTGGACGCGTTGGGATATTTGCAGGGCACTGGAGTGTGAAGAAAAAAGGGATATGCAAGAGACAGACGCACACAAAAACAGACATAAACAGAAGGCAAACACATATCGGTATGTATTTGTAGGATTGTATTATTAAAAAGGCAGACAGAGTATATAGGATCTGGCAAAGCAGATACGTTTATGAGGGTTTGTCAACAAATAACATATCTGGTGTGTCCACTGACTTGCTACCTGTTTGCATGCAGAGAGTTGAATTGTCAGCCTGATCTCATAGAATCACTTGACAGAACCTAAATTCAAAACACTGCCCCCAGTGGCCAAAGCGGTTAGTGTTGCTTCGTGTATGGGCACATTTGAGCTCCATTTTCCAGGTGAAATATCCACGGAGGGGCACCAAAAGCAAGTTGTTTTAGCTGTAGAGAATGTAATACAGCAAGGGTCGCAACCTAGGGCACGCATGCCAGGACTGGCATATTTGGGGGGGGGGGGGTATGTGATCAACAGCAAGAAAAGGCAATGCATTTCATTCAAATTTAAGTCACTCGTGACATGCCAATCTAGCGCTTGTTGTAATCCTTCATCATAATCGCAGCATTTTATTTATTTTGAGCTGAATGGGAAGCTAAACACTATTAAAGTGTGATGAAACTGCGCTAGTCAAGAACAGACGAGTGCAGAGCTTGCCAACCATTCGTGCTTCACGAGCCACTGATATTGCAGGCAGCATTTCACTTTTGATGAGTCCTGCAAGTAAATGAGTCTGCTTTGAGTCTGTCGCAGAGAGCGGATGACAGCCTATATTTTCTTGCTTTATTTGTTCCTTTTTTTCTTTTTGCCACACATGATGTAAATAAAAAAAAAAAACACTGTTATCAATGTTTAAGATGTTTATCCAAGCATAACCACTCCTTAAACCACAATGACTGTGACTTTCAGACTGTAGTACATAATAGTGGAGTTCAAAAGTCTGTCTCCGAATCAGGCTCATCACTGGGAAGGTAAACACACTTGAGCCGATGTAAAAATCTCAATCAAATCAAATAAAATCCCTTTATTGTCACTCAACCATATACACAAGTGCAACAGTGGGTGAAAGTCTTGGGTGCGTTTCCAAGCAACACAGCAGTATGACAATTACAATAAACATCTGATTTACACTGATTTATCTCTGATAGCAGATGGCGCCTGTCAGTGACTCGGCATAATGTGTCCGATCTTAGGGTACTGGAACTGCCGGAAACAACGACGTCCCGTGTGATCGTGTTGTAAAGATTTCTGTTTGGGAGGCTGGTTTCATTGATTTAAAACTCGATAAAGAATTAACCTTAAAAACCTCACCTTTTGGGAGAAAATGTAACTTTCTTTTAGCACCACACACTGGACATTTAACCCTTGAACTGCTGCAATACGTGTTAAGGAACCACGTAATATAATTTAGCAAAAATGTTGCCATAGTTGCTGAGTTTTCATGTTGATCTTTAACCCTGCCATGTTTTAATTGCACCATGTTTCAAAGAGCATAGCACTTCACACAGAGTCGGCACCAGGATGAAATACGTGGGGAATTTCAGAGGGGGCCACATTTTGAGAATGATAAACACCACCCCCAACACCCGAACAGACGTTGCACAATGCTTTTCACTGGGTGCAGCCCTAGAGTAATTGTAGAACGCTAAGAACATTGTAAGGACACCAACATATGCAGACACCTCCAGGACAATCGCAAAATTACACGAAATACAATTTAAATATATATATATAGCTAAACTTTATGCTCATTTAATATCATTATACATATGTTAGAAAGAGAAGGAAAAAAGTAAATAACTTGCTGCCGTGCATGAAAATCGTTTGTATACATTGGCTCCTCATCCTCATCTCCTTTTCCTCTCTGACACCCAATGGCACTCTTGCCCGCACCACACGTTGTGTAGTTCCACACATGTTGTTTATCATTTCTGTTACTGTTACACATTTTGGGAGTAAAGAGCAGACCTCCCTTTTGATTGTCCCTAAAGCGCAGCATCTCCTTATTTTGCGCTCTGCAATAGTGGTTTAATTAATGCTTGTCATTGGCAGGACCATACACAGGGCCTTCGCTGTCTCCTCTGATCCTGGAAACTTTAATCTTGACCAACAAAGCAATTTGTGAAAACGAAATGAACGAAGCAGTGATTGTGTAAAATAAATAGATTGTTTTATACAAAATTATTGCAAAACAATATGTACAACATTATGTAATTTATAAGCTTAAATGTTTATAAACATTTCCAGCCAGGTAAATTACAAATTTTTATAAAGTTATGCACAAATATATTGAAGTTACAATAAAGAGCAGCACTATACGGTCACATTTCAGCACCTCGCACAAGGACAGCAATTATCTTAAGTAGCACTTAAAGCGCATCCTCGCGTGTTTATGTTAAGTGCAGTTTTGGGAAACTCATGTAAAAAATAACTAACGTTCTCAAAATTGCTTGTAGAAAACACTCTTAATAACTACGATTATTTGTTACTGGGAAACGGGGCCTAGATAAGTCCAGAGCTTTTCCAATACAGTTTTGCAGGGAGTCAAAATTCAAAATGCACTATATAACTATTTAATTCTTCATAGCAGTCAATTCATTCACCAAATAATACCCACATATCAGACTAACCAGATATAATGCTATGCAACTTCTATGACCTATAGTCTTTTATTAATAAATATGTTACCCTACCGTTACGTGAACAGGAATTCCATGCGTCTCTCCTTGAGATTCTCCACAAATTTGTTGTAAAAGTCATTACATTCCTCTCTTTATCTATTGAAATTAGAAATTAGCCACTGATGACAGCATCAGGATCTTTCCTGTCAGAGAGAAAAGGTCTTTTAAATCATATTTTTGGGTGGCCTTTGGACAACAATTCCCTTTTAGCTCTGAAATGAACGTCACCTCTTTCCCCTCGTAGAGAAGACAAGCAGTTAATATTAGCCATTTTATTTGAATATTCTTTTGTCCTTTTTACTTTTTCCCCTTCTGTTAAAATAGACTAAAATGAATTTAGATAAACAAGCTTAAACTAAAAATCAGGAAAATCAAAGACAAAGAGGATTGATACTTTGTACATTTTAGGCTAAATATAATAAACAAATATAATTTACTTACACGACTTCTGCTGGTGTGAACTAAAGTGTGATAAAGAGCTCAATGATTTCTTGTTTTTAGGCGAAAGAAACTGCATGTCAGTGTCTGAAGACTGTATGCACATGGGGCACATCTTATTTTGTGATTTGATTATCTTAACCCTTTGTAATGTATGGCGCTATTATCATCCGTTCTCCTTTTTTGATTCTATTAAAGATACTTTTTCATGGAAAGACCGTTCATTTTAAGTAGGGTAGTTTTATGTTTGAAGTTCGTTGTATATTTGCCTACGATGCGTAAGGCACCATCTGAAAAGTCCACCCACTGCACTAAAACGTCTATGGTTGAAATGTGGTCGAAGTGTGGGTGGGGGGGGGGGGGGGTATGGCACAGCACCCCGGGACCCCCCTGTAGCGCCGATACTGATTACACATGATACAGCATGCTATACAAGAGTATAATGGATTATCGTAATATGTATTATACCATGCAAAATAAACCACTCAAGTATGTGAGCATCATATTCTCTATGTAAAATCTATTTGGTTTTATGAAATAGCATCTAGGAGACTATGGGGTTGTTGTAACAAGGTCGACAAATGAAACATACACTACACAACAAAGTCACGATCTATCATGTGTTCTGTTCTGCTCTGAGCGAATTTATGTCCCAACAGGCTTTCGGGGTAATTACATATAGGCCATTATTAATCTTTTCTACAGCGAACACAGTAAAATGGATTACAGTGATCACACTGCATTGTCAGAACCAAAGACATTCAATTCGTTTGGCATACAATATTCGTCTTCTCCATTGCAAGACTGTTTCAGTCTTTATGTTGTGAATTAGTTTTTTTTTTTTTTCTGTGTTCATCAGATTCTGTCAAGGTCTTGACTCTGTGTTCAGCTGGCTCTGATTTTAAGGTGAAGGATCACGAGAGATGCTGTATCAAATATTTTTTAGGAAAACAGAACTATCGCACCAAAGGTTTCATTTTCTTGTCCACATTCCTGTTTGCCTATCTGTGTCAAACTCATGACACACACATAAAAGACCAAAGTGCAAGTGTTAAGACCTAAAACACTACTGCGTGCACAATTATTAGGCAAGTGAGTATTCTGATCTTATCATTATTTCCATGCACATTTTCCAACTCCACACAATATAAACTTGAATGCGAAAATGACTAACACCTTATATCAAGGTGTGCATAATTATTAGGCAGCTTCATTACCTCAGGTAAAATCGGCCAAAAAAGAGATTTAACTGAGGTCAGTAAGGCTGAAACATGACCACCACTGAATAAGTGTCAAGATTGGGCAAAGAAATACCTGAAGACAGATTTTTCAAAGGTTTCATGGACAGATGAAATGAGAGTGACTCTTGATGGACCAGATGGATGGGCCCATGGCTGGATCACTAATGGACACAGGGCACCACTTCGAGTAAGGCACCAGCAAGGTGGAGGAGGGGTACTGGTATGGGCTGCTATCATTAAGGATGAGGTAGTTGGAACTTTTTGAGTTGAAGATGGACTGAAACTCAACTCCCAAACCTACTGCCAGTTTCTGCAAAGTACTTTCTTCAAGCAGTGTTACAGGAAGAAGTCCTCGGCATTCAAGAAGTCCATGATCTTTATGCAGGACAATGCTCCATCACATGCATCCAAGTACTCCACTGCTTGGCTCACCAGCAAGGGCCTCAAATATGCCCAAATAATGACTTGGCCCCTTCCTCACCTGACTTAAATCCTACTAAGAACATGTGGGCCCTTCTCAAATGTGAGATTTACAGTGAGGGAAGACAATGCACCTCTTTGAACAGCATTTGGGAGGCTGTGGTTGCTGCTTCAGCTAAGTTGATAGTGAACAGATAAAAAAAACTGACAGACTCCATGGATGGAAGGCTCATGGCAGTTATTGAAAAGTGTGGCTATATAGATCACTGAATATTTTTTAAAGGCCAAAATTGTTATTTAATTGTCATTTTGTGTTACTTATTTGTTGCACTTACTCTAAAAATTTAGAATAAACAATGAGTTGGGAGAAATTCTTTTTTAAAATTTAGTTGCCTAATTATTGTGCACACTAATAGTTGCCTAATAATTGTGCACACTTATATATCCCCCTGAGAAAGACAAAACTCACTTTTCCTTTCTTAAACATTCAGGTTTGAGGTTCAATAACATTTTGGATTGACTGAGAGCATTGTGTTTGTTCAACAATAAAATGAATCCTGATGAATACAATTTACCTAATAATTGTGCATGCAGTGTGTATGTGTGTGTGTGTGTGTATATATATATATATATGATACCATTTCTTTTCTAAATCTTAGCCCAAAGTGCAAAGGTTATTTAAAGGAATAGTTCACCCAAAAATGAAAATTCTCTCAACATTTACTCACCCTCTTGACATCCAAGATATGTATGACTTTCTTTCTTCAGAACACAAATAAAAAATTTTTAGAAGAATATCTCAGCTCTGTAGGTCCTTACAATGCAAGTGAATGGGTGCCAAAATTCAGTTGTTAAATCAATGTCTTCAGAAGCGATATTATAGGTGTGGTTGAGAAACAGATAAATATTTAAGTCCATTTTTAATATAAATTTTCCTCTCTTCTCAGTCAGTCTCCACTTTAACTTTTACTTTCTTCTTCTTGTGTTTTTGGTGATTCACATTTTTCATGCATACATCCCTTACTGGACAGGGAGAAGAATTTCTAGCAAAGATTGACTTAAATATTGATCTGTTTCTCACTCACACCTATCATATTGCTTCTAAGATATGGATTTAACCACTGGAGTCATATGGATTACTTTTATGCTGTCTTTATATGCTTTTTGGAGCATCAACATTTTGGCACTCATTCACTTGCATTGTGAGGACCTACAGAGCTGAGATATTCTTATAAAAACTTAATTTGTGTTCTGCAGAAAAATGGAAAGTCACACATCTGGGATGGCATGAGGGTGAATAAATGGTGAGAGAATTTTAATTTTACCTCCTAATAATGTAGTCATAAACAACATACTGTAGATGCTTACGTTCCCACTACCTGCCTACTATTTCAGCACACTGTTACAGGTGAAAAGTGAAATAAATATGAAATGTGTAATAATTATACACCTAGGCATATGTAAACATTTAGCCTCAACTGTAAAAGTCATCCATATCACCTGTGCGCTATATTTCAAGTCATGTAAAGCCATATGATCATGTTGTGAGGAACAGAGTGAAATTTACATTTTAATATTCTGAAAATCTTGCCCTTCACCCATTCGAATCCAGCGCGCTTGCAATAACAACTTTGTTCACATAACTGGAGTGTAGTGAACGCACCTGACAGTACATCAGGAGAATGGAGCTGTGAAATTGGGCACAAACTTATTTTTTTCTTCTGTGTATTTGTAGTGTTGTGAGTTCTACATTACCATTTCATCAAACTTTAAGAAATGTTTTTTTTGTTGTTGATATGTTAGGTGAATTTATGTAAAGGCCAATTAAAATAATTATTTTATATTTGTTGTTTTTATTTTTGGTGTTTTGTGCAAATTATTTTAATATTAATTGTATCAAAGTATATATCTTCAGTTTTACATTTGAGTGGCATCATTGCCCCACTTCCTGCTCTGCGTCAGAACAGCCTGAGACTTGAGCCAGACAGATATGTTAATTGTCAACGAGCTCTGCTTAAAAGTGTAAAAATATAACAAATGAAGTTTTCAGTCAATACTTATGGATTAAGTGTTTTAATGCTGAACTATGTTCATGTGTGTGATTAATTGTCGTTAGTTTTATGTATATTCAAAGTTTTGTGTTAATGAGCTGTTTTAATGAGTTCGTTTTATGTTGCCACCTGCGCGCCATTTTAAACAAGGGTTTTCGTTATCCCCACGAAAACAATAAAAACACGTATTTTTCAAATGAACTCGAATTAACTATTATATAACATAAATAATGATAAACATGAACATAAATATGAAGTAAATAACTGGTGATAATAAATAACAAATAACAAATCTGAGTAACAAACAAAGTTAGAATATGGAAGGGACCAGGAGCTTTACTCAAACCCAAATAAAGCAAACACACACACACACACACACACACACACACACACACACACACACACATAAACAACTGTACCTACGGTTGCACAAGTAGTTAATAAACAAAGGGTAAAAAAGAGAAAGGAATATGAAATATGTACCCAAAATAGACCTACAAAATATAGGCTATATAATTGAATGTATCTGTATATGTTTGCCAGCTACAGGCTCGGTTCCAGATCAAAATCATTGAGGGTGCTTCAGAAAATATTGGGGGGTGTATAAAGTGGAGATGTATTATAATTAAAAAAAAATTAATAGATTAAATAATGTTTAAATTCTACTAAAACAACGTAAAGAACAGTTTTTCATGTACACAACATTTATTGCTTCATTAGATTATTTTTTCTCACATGATCTGTCGCTGAAAATGACCTGCACCTGCAGATTAGGACATACATTGATGCAGCATTTTGTGTGTTCACAAAATGCTGAGATTTTTGTGTTTGCTGGGATTCAAGGAAATCTGCTTGCCAATTTACAGTATTAGTCTTACATATTCAATTAAGCAGGTTATATTGGTACAGGGGCCACATCAGCCATTAAGTAGAACATGGAAGAGAGAAGATAAAAAGTTCTACATAGTTTTATCTTTTAAGCCCAGACATGCACTCAATGAATGATGCACAATTTTCTGAAGTGCATACTGATGGGACCATTCTGTGATTGCTTGAAGTTTTGCTGCTACTTTTCTATCATGTGTTAGTAAAACTGAATAAAGACTGAGAATAATTATTTATTGTTTATTTTACCATACTTCAATGCAGTGGTAATTAAATTTAACACTCTACATCAGGAGCCTGGTTTAATAGTAAAATAAAATATTCTGAAATAATAGATTCTAAAAGCTTATTTTAAAGTTGGCCTAAAAGTGGACCCATTTACTTATTTTATTCTGAAAGCATTATCAACATGTTTACATGCTCATGGGTCATGATGTGGGTCTTGTCAATGGTTTGTTTGGCATCCCATTTAGCACACAACTGAACAAAGCAGGCTGCATGACACTGATAAATGATTACTGCCAGAGTAACATTCACATACAGGTGTAAGGGACTTTAGAATTTCACAAATAACACAAAGAACAAACATATTCCTCTCTCGCTTGGTTTTACTCGCGTGTCCCCTCTGTGTGCGAATGATGTGAAGATCTCTTGGGATTTTACTAAAGGTAATCACTGAAAAGGTTTGCTCAAAGACTTGGCACAAAACAGCACATGCAGCCTCACGATTGGACATGGAGTGGCTGCAGCACACATTTCTTTGAGCATAAGATTGCACTATTGAGGGCTAAGTATTTTATTATTTTTTCGAAGAGGAGAGAGAGAGAGTGCACACTCGCATGCATGGTTGCCAGATTGCATAAATTAAGTATGACATAAGGTGAAATATTTCCTATTTGTGCATTTATAAATCTCTGCTTGGGGTGTTGCATATATTATCTGGCAACCCTGAGCATATTACAAGCTTATGGATGCGCGATAGGTCCAAAAGCCAGATAAAAGTAACCTCTAATAAAAAACTTTCATGATAAATCGACCCGCGGGCAGTAGTTTGCCCTGGTCTGCAAATGAGGGTGCTCTAAGGTTCGTTTGAGGGTGCTTAGCACTGGGCCTGGCCAGCTAGCTAGCTAGTTAGTCTAATTAGCCTCTTACATGTCACCCCCAAGTAACGGTGATATATTTTTCTCTAAGGGACTTTTATTTTGGTGGGTGGCACTGTCTACATTGTGCACGAGAGAGAAGAAGTAGAAGTCAGTCGCGCCTTGGACATTGGAGAAGACAGTCACACTGCACTCGCTGTGCGAGAAGAGAGACACGCCGTGATCGCTGTGTAAGAAGTAGACATTTTCTCCGCTGAAAATGTAAAGGATGACAGAGGCACACAGTCAGTTATGTTTTGTGAGTTAAGTGTACATCGACGTGATCGTGTGAAACTGAAGACGTAGTTGAAGCAGAAGTTTGGTTAATTACGGCATTGAACGGAGAACGTTGTTAGAAACTGTCCGAGAGCACAAAAGAGAGTTGCTAAAGCCGTGAGTTTCATTCAGAACATTGTTGTTTCTGGCGTAATACTGAATTTAAGTTTTTGTAGAATTATACTGCGTTTTTGAAGTCATCTATGAACCGTGTCATAGATTGTGATGCGTTGTTTTCCCGCGAATCGCTTTAGTGCACTTGTAAGTATACTAGAACAAGAGTTAGTTTTGCACAGAGTGATTTTTTTCCCTTTTTCTGAGTATTTTTGGCATTCAGAAGAGTCTGACTATTGCAGACGATCAAAATCTGCTTTCAAATTTGCTTTGATTCAGAGTTTGTTTAATAACATCCAGTGTTACTAGTGAGTTAATTTTAATTTTTATGTCCAGATATTGAAATTCATTTTAAAGTATTTATATCTGAGGGGTGTTATATAAAGTGTTTGAAATTGTTAAGCCTTGAAGACTCATAAACTTTGTAAGACAAATTCAGAGAACCTGTTATTTGTTTTATTATTTTATTTCATTATTTCATTTAATTATAACAAACCTTTTCAGAAGAATTCCCAGTTTCCTAAAAAAGAGAAAATAAATTATTAATTGTTAAAAGTAATACAGTTGATAATTATTTGTGGAACTTACCTTGGAGTAGGGGTGTCTCACTTACACTATTAGGTTTGGGGGGGTGGGAACGTGAGCTTAAGTTATTACTTTGCATCACTTTTATACTTCAGGAAGCCACCGTGTTGACACTTAATTGCCTGAAGCCCACACTTCTTATTCCTGCAGTATATTATACAATAGGTAAGCTAAAACATATACACACTTACTGTGTATACTGAGACTCAAAGCACCGGGGGTGGGGACTAAGATCCTGTCACTTCTAGGTCTTCCAGGGTAACGTTGTACTATTCCCCTACTAGGTGGGACCTAAGAGCCCGTTACACCCATTTTTGAGCATACACTGGAAAAAGACATACTTGACAAGGACAACTTAAATGACTGCAATTCATTAATGCTTTAGACTACAGGCCTAATCATGGTGTCTTTTAATAGAAGACACTTAGGAGTTTTTTGGTGAAGTGAAAGCAAGTAGCAATATAACTGAAATCAAAACAACATTATAGAAGCTTAAGTTTATTTTAAAGAAAATACACTGCACTTAACTTAAATAAAACAAGCAAAAAATGGCCCACAGTGTCCGTGCCAATTAAGAGGCTCTAAATAAGCTATTTCAAAGTAGTTTAAATTAATTTAAATGAATAAAAACTGACTGAATACTGTTCACAAGACTCTAGACTGTCATTTAAAGGGTTAAACTCCTGCCACACCGAGTCACGTGACATAACAACATGACGTCGAGTTCCGTGAAGCGCTCCAACAGATGCAGTGCTAACAAAAGTGCCTTTGGAAAGAAATCCCTTTACGTCATTAAACTGTTTGGTTGTAAAGAGGAGAGTCTCTAGTTTCATTTGATATGCCGCATTAAAAAATCTGTTCATTTTTTGCGCATCAGCACCCTGATAAACATACGTCCACCAATGTGGAAAATTGCATCGCATTTCCTCAAAAGTTGAAAAAATATATGTTAGTTATTTTGAATAACTTTCAACATTAACACATCTCTGGGTCATTTAGCTTCATTTTAATGTACATTTTGTTATATTTTATTTTGTAATCTCTGTGCAATACGATTCTATTCATTAACGTTAGTTTATGCATTCCTAAATACTTACTATGCATTTTCATATTGAGAATAAATGAGTTCATTCAAAAGCTGAAAAATATTGCTTTCAGAGGCTTTATATGGACTTAGGATGAAAATAAGGTGCATTTCAAATTGTTCTTTGACCAGTGAAGAGAGACAACACACTGGAGGTTAAGTCAGTCACTAAATGGGGAGCAAGGGAGCATCCTATAACTTTCTATGCAGCTAAGTACATTCAATCCTAAAATCTGACCAAAAGTTCAGTTTCAGGCTGCAGATGATGTTTGGACCATTCAACTTGTTTGGCAGACATGGGACAATGGACCCTTTTCACAATTCCGCGTGTGCGAATGCAGAAGTCATCATAGTTGGATAAACTTGAATGGCGGTGAATGGAAGACCACAGCAAATAACATTTTTGCTTACCCGTTTGCTCCATTTATTGAGCTAACATTCATTATTGAGATTTTAATCAGGATACTTGTCCGGTAGGGCAAGTAAAATTTCCACTTGTGGACAAGCGTTTAGTCGAGCCCTGTATTCCAGTGAAATATAATACAAAGTACAATGTTATAAATGTACACTAAATATAAAAGTTTGCGACATTTACGTTGTTAAAGAAGGTGGAAACGCGTCATAACAGGTCTTAACATGGTTGGCAGTGATTTGATGATGCTGGACATTACTTTGAATAAGAATTATTTATTCAGCTTTACAAAAAATCAGACAGGTCTGTAATGTCTCAAAAACATGAATATGAATGAACTCTCCTGGAAACATAATAAACAATTTGATTAAAAAATCTGACTTTCTATAGCTTGGTATTATTTAAAATTTCACAACCTAGTCTTGCTGTCCACATATGTGGACATACATTTTTAGGAAAACTATTTGGATTTAGGAGTTTCGTCTTGTACACAGCAGGCACTGTATTAAGCTGCACATAGCCCTTTCAAATGAACAATGTTTCTAATTATTTTGTGTAAAATTCAAGCATCTATCTATCTGAAGTCCACTTTGTCTGCAAACATTACACGATCTTCCATGACTGATGTAGGTGCAGCACACAGCGGGAAGTGCAAAGTGTCTGGCTTGACTGCTCTCATTTCAACTCCTCCCCCAACTGCAACTGGCAAATCTCGCAGATCGGTAAATAAGTCGAACACACCTAAAGCTGTGAGAATTGACCCTTCGCTAGGCCCTGCCTTAAAAGTGTTTCTGACCAATCCTATCTTAGAAATTGTTGCTGGAAGATACAGGAAGATACACAAAGATATATAGGTCAGTCAATCTTCTGACAACAAATTAAACTTACAGGTTTATTTTAAACAAGTTCGGTGAAATATGGGTTTATATCATGATTACATTCGGCATGCTGTGCATTAACTAACATGTGACCCCATGGAAGACTGCGCCATTGGCAACAAATTGTGTGATTACCTAATTCGCAAAGCAATTTAGATATCTATCTATATTTGATAAAGGAAAAATAAAAGAAAACAAGACATTACAAGGCTTAAACTGAAATAGAGGACATTAATTAAAATGAGTGGCTTAATAAATTAATTCTAATTAAAATGTTCATGAAAAAGTATTTTAATTTGGTGTCCCTCTGTGGACAGTTCTTGTCCTCTCCGAAAGCCACTTTTGATGGCATATGAAAGTGACGACATTTCCAGTGAGGAAAGTGATCAAAACATGGTTTGTATTTGAAAAACATCTCTTTGACCTTTAGAATCTGCCATTAATTGCTAATGCCAGACGAGATAAGGATTTAAGTCTCCTGTGAGTATGAAATTAGAAGCGAGGCTGGACCCGAGAATAAGAGCCCAGAGGTTGAACTTTTACATGTGTGGTGATAAAAGCCAGGCGTATATGTTGGCATTTCTAACCTAGGAGAAAGAGACTCGCAGACTCTCTCCAGAGAGTTAACACTCCTGTTGTTAAGTATTTTGTACTGATATTTTTCACGTGAATATTAAAAATCAAACAAAAAAAGTAATGCAAAATAATCCTAATCCCCTCCACAGGTATTCACTCACTTGCCTTTCCTGTCATCATTTACATTTATACATATGGCAGACGCTTTAATAAAAATTTTAAGTATACATTTTATCAGTACATGACCTTGGCATTGCAGGAATAACTGTTGTTGATGGTGTGACAGAGGGATTGCTCATTTTTAAAACACACCTGGACTTCAACTAAGGTGTCACAAACAACATTTTTATCAGATCACAATAAAATCACAATGAAAAACACAAAAATGGAGAGTGGAGAATTACACAGAAAACATTTTCTGGCAAAGACAACCACATGAGCATTGTTGTGCAGTTTATCATTGAAAGATGAAGAAACTTTGTCTAAAGCTACGTCCACATTAATCCGAATACATTTGAAAACTGCATTTTCGTTTTCGAAACGCTTTCCGTCCACACTGCCGTTTTCAAGTGTTTTCCAAAAGCTCATTCACACTGAAACGTATGAAAACTCTTAAATCCCCTTACTGTGTATGCAAAAAATTGCCATTCCATATATGGTCTGAAACGCAATTGTCCTTGTGTACTATTGCCGGACAGCAATTCCGAGTAAACGTCCCGTCACCTTTGAAGGAATGCAATGTGAAGGCTGTACAAAGTAACATTTGCCTTTAACAACGCTATCGAAGTGGATAGCAGATGCTGCAACATGGGCCGCCACCTTGATTGTTTTGGGTTGAATGGATCACATGACTGCATCACATGACAACAAATACGTCATTGTTTTCAGATATCTCCGTTTTCCCTGCCTACACTACAACACGAAGAAGGCATTTTCAGCTTTTTACACTTTGGACAGCTTTTTCAAAATGCCCCATTTTGGCTGTCAGAAACACCATCTCAGTGTGGACAGAAGGCCAAAACATAGAGAAAAAGATTAATTTTCAAAGAAAATGAATTAGTTTAAACGTGGCCTGAGAAAGACCTTTTCCAAATGTATTTATAAATGACATCCAGATAGGAATAAATAACAGTCAATAAAAGTAGTCAATTGCACACTTAGCATTGCTGAATTTGATTATTATATAACCTCAACAAGTATGAAATTTAACGTTGAGACACCATTGATGTTACGGTATAACATTTACTTGTGTTTCACTCATTTACCAATTTCTGTGTGTGTGCGCCACAGTTGTTCCGAAATCTCACAAACAGATTGATATTGTACATTTATGCAGAGGAGCATAAACAAGCCAGTTATGCCCTCCGCAAAACTATCAGAGCAGCCAAACGCTAGTACAGGGACAAGATTGAAGGACAGTTTAACACCACCAACTCTAGAAGTATGTGGCAGGGAATTAATATCATCACAGACTTTAAAGGGAATAAAAACTCTGCTGTGAACACCGCTGCCTCTCTCCCGGATGAGCTAAATACTTTTTATGCTCGTTTCGAGGGAAATAACACCGCCCTCACGGAGAGAGCTCTCTTGGCCGAAGCTACAAAGGTTAGTTCACTCTCCGTCTCTGTAGTGGATGTAACCCGATCCTTCCAACGGGTGAATATCCGTAAAGCCGCGGGTCCAGACGGCATTCCGGGCCACGTCATCAGAGTGTGCGCGAACCAACTGGCTGGTGTTTTTATGGACATTTTCAACCTTTCCCTCTCCTTGTCTGTGGTCCCCACATGCTTTAAAATGTCCACCATTGTGCCTGTACCAAAGCAATCCAAAATCACTTGCTTAAATGACTGGCGTCCTGTTGCTCTGACCCCCATCATCAGCAAATGCTTTGAGAGACTAATCAGAGATTACATCTGCTCTGTGCTGCCTCCATCACTGGACCCATTGCAGTTTGCTTACCGCAACAACCGCTCCACTGATGATGCCATTGCATCTACAATATACACTGCTCACTCCCACCTGGAAAAAAGGAACACTGATGTGAGAATGCTGTTTGTAGACTACAGTTCAGCATTCAACACCATAGTGCCCTCCAAGCTTGATGTGAAACTCCGGGGTCTGGGCTTAAACAGCTCGCTGTGCAGCTGGATCCAGCTGGTCTGATCACTGACAATGATGAAACGGCCTACAGAGAGGAGGTGCACACACTGACACGCTGGTGTCAGGAGCACAACCTCTCCCTCAGCATCAGCAAGACAAAGGAGCTTGTGGTGGACTTCAGGAAAGACAGAGAACACAGTCCCATCACCATCAATGGAGCACCGGTGGAGAGAGTCAGCAGCTTCAAGTTCCTGGGTGTCCACATCACTGAGGAACTCACATGGTCCGTCCACACTGAGGCCGTTGTGAAGAAGGCTCATCAGCGCCTCTTCTTCCTGAGACGGCTGAGGAAGTTTGGAATGAACCACCACATCCTCACACGGTTCTACACCAACACTGTAGAGAGCATCCTGACTGGCTGCATCACTGCCTGGTACGGCAATAGCACCGCCCACAACCACAAAGCCCTGCAAAGGGTGGTGCGAACTGCCAGTCACATCATCGGAGGTGAGCTTCCCTCCCTCCAGGACATATATACCAGGCGGTGTGTGAAAAAAGCTTGGAGGATCATCAGAGACTCCAGCCACCCAAGCCATAGGCTGCTCTCACTGCTACCATCAGGCAGGCGGTATCACAGCATCAGGACCCGCACCAGCCGACTTCATGACAGCTTCTTCCCCCAAGCAATCAGACTTTTGAACTCTTGATCTCCCACGATCAATATACATCAGCACTGCACTTTATTAATCTTATTATCTCACACTGGACTGTCATAAATTATATTCTTTTTATATTATATTCTCTCTTAACAACACACTGGCAACTGACAATCAACCGACAGCCTGAATGTCAATACAGTACAATACAACCTACTGTATATTTTATATATACTATATATACTATCTTTATTGTATAATGTGTATTCTATATTGTGTGTATGTGTATTCTATATTGTGTGTACTGTATACTGTATACTGTACATTGTATATTATTATTTGTATATTGTGTTGTGTGTAATTATGTGTATATTAGATATGTAAATTGTGATGTGTAAATCTGTTTATTGTAAATTGGTATATGTCTCATCGATGTCTCATCACTGTCATGACTGCTATGTTGCTCGGAACTGCACCCAAGACTTTCACCCATTTTTGCACTTGTGTATATGGTTGTGTGACAGTAAAAGTGATTTGATTTCAGTATGTATGCAAATGTATGAAAATGTACATATGCTAAAACTGTATTTTAAGGAAGAATTCTTACAAACACTAAGATCACATTGGGTTGTGAACATATTGGAATAATGTTAACTAGCTGAATAAAAACAAGATAATTTCAAATCAAGCCGTTTAAAGTGGAAACTCCACCATTATGTTCTGTTATCTTACATCCACTGATAAATATATATTAAAAAGTTTTCTGGCGGAATAGAGTCAAGAAAGTACCTCTGCACCTCTGTGCCTCTGGCATCCTGTTCTGAAGAGATTAAAAAGATAGTTTTAATAGGCCTGCAATGCTCTTGGGCCTTATCAAGCTTGCACACTTGTACGCCAAGCTGCTTTGGGCAAATACAAATCACACGAAGCTTCCAACTCTCTAGCAGTCCAACAGTTTAAAAGTCCAATAGTCAAATTTGCATTTGGCATAGCAGGGTGGCAAATTCTGCACAGAAAGAGACAGATATGAGTATGCAACCAAAAAGGATTAATTCGACTGTGAATCAGTCCTGGAGCTACCATAGATATCCCGCTTTCATTTATTTCTGATGGTTGTAGTGTTGGATTCGAGTCCATTTTAGTCGAGTCTGAGTCAAGTCTGAGTCTTTAAACAATCGAGTCCAAAAGGGGCCGAGTCTGAATCTGTCATGAATGAATCTGTCATGAATCTGAATTAAAATTGTAACCGTAAACTCAACATCAATATTTTAAGCTTATTTTAAACTTCATAACTAAGAAAAACAGTTTGTCAATATAAATGTAACAAAAACACCTCTGTTGCATTTCATATATACATTTTATGATTAGTATCCTGCTGAACAGACTTCAAAGTGGTTTCAGAATGAAAGCATATGCTTTAGGTGTATGAAGACAAAACTGTCCTTCAACACACTTCTTATGTCTGTTGACATTTCAATTATTTGTTGCTTTTCCCCTCCACTCAAACATAGACTAAAGAAAGTGAAAGCTGTGCTAGTCATTACAACAAAGGTTATGTTTCGAATTTTATTTTAGTTTTTATTTCTTCTTCATTTTCAATTTGTCAGTTCAATTTAATTTAGTTTTATTTAAAATGATTCCTATCTAAAGAAATAATAGTCTATACTGAGATTTCTTTCTGAATCTTTTTTCTCTATCTGCCAACTGATTTGGGAAAATACAGTACATACAAATGAGTCAACACGATTTGACTGCAAATGCTACATCCAAAAACACTGGAAAAGCCCACTGATAATATTAGGGCCATGTCGTCACGGACATCATTTTCCAGTTAATTTGTGGAAAACCGCACAGTGCAGGGCAGTTCTGCATGCTGCTCATGTACCTAAATCCCTGATGCGTCTGTGTGTGTGTCTCGCAGCAGCTGCCGCAGAAGATAATAATAATAATAATAATAATAATAATTGATATTTACTTGAGCAGCAGCCATGTTGGTCTGCAGTCATTCTGAAATCTTTAAATACCAACCAAAGGAAATTTCATTGAGTTCTTCTTTAACCACAAAAACATGGAGAATAATAATTTTGAGTCATAAATTTAACAGAATAGTCCTTCAAAAGTGTCAGAGATGTACGCTAAAAAAATACTTAAGCTTAAGTTACCCGGTGGTTTACAATAAAAATAAATAATACAGAATCTTATACAGAAGTCTCTGTTGTAATATTCAAGCATATTGGTTGACTGATGAGTGTGCCTATGCACGTGCGTATGTATGTGTGTGCACACGTTTTTGCTTAAACACAGTGAAACAACTCTGGCTACGTCTTCGACTTCAGGGGTTAATACAGCTGCATGCAGCAGAGATGTGTTCATTAATTTCATTATTTCATTATTTATTTTTTTCATTGGATCACAAATGTCATGGACTCGGCTGGACCAAAAGGAGTCCAAAAGGCTCGAGTCCGAGACAAGTCCGAGTAAAAATGCATCCGAGTCCGTGACGAGTCCAAGTCCATTAGAATAACTCGAGTACCCCAACTCTAGTTGGTTGTATTGTACACAAACAGCCAGAATATATATATATATATATATATATATATATATATATATATATATATATACACTGTAATACAGAATATAGTCTATAATATAATAATAATATTACATAAAATATAAACGTAGCAAATATCACAGGAGCAAGACAATTGTGACAATTTATATTGTACTACGGCTTAATCATAGCCGTTAATATTATCAAATCAAATCACTTTATTGTCACTCAACCATATACACAAGTGCAACAGTGGGTGAAAATCCTGGGTGCAGTTCCAAGCAACATAGCAGTCATGACAGTGATGAGACATATACCAATTTGCAATAAACATCAAGATTTACACAGCACAATTTACATATCTAATATACACATAATTACACACAATACAATATACTAATAATAATATACAATGTACAGTATACAATACACACAATATAGAATACACATTATACAATAAAAATAATATATATAAATATGCAGTAAGGTTGTATAGTGGTTGTATTGACATTCAGGCTGTCGGCTGATAGTCAGTTGCCAGTGTGTTGTTAAGAGAGAATATAATTTATGACAGTCCAGTGTGAGATTAATAAAGTGCAGTGCTGATGCATGTTGATCGTGAGAGATCAAGCGTTCAAAAGTCTGACTGCTTGGGGGAAGAAGCTGTCATGAAGTCGGCTGGTGCGGGTCCTGATGCTGCGATACCGCCTGCCTGATGGTAGCAGTGAGAGCAGTCCATGGCTCGGGTGGCTGGGGTCTCTGATGATTCTCCGAGCTTTTGTCACACACCGCCTGGTATAGATGTCCTGGAGGGAGGGAAGCTCACCTCCAATGATGTGTCTGGCTGTTCGCACCACCCTTTGCAGTGCTTTGCGGTTGAGGGTGGTGCTGCTGCCGTACCAGGCAGAGATGCAATCAGTCAGGATTCTCTCTACAGTGCTGGTGTAGAACTGTGTGAGGATGTGGTGGTTCATTCGAAACTTCCTCAGCCGTCTCAGGAAGAAGAGGCGCTGGTGAGCCTTCTTCACAACGGCCTCAGAGTGGACGGACCATGTGAGTTCCTAAGTGATGTGGAAACCGAGGAACTTGAAGCTGCTGACCCTCTCCACCGGTGCTCCATTGATGGTGATGGGGCTATGTTCCCTGTCTTTTCTCCTGAAGTCCACCACAAGCTCCTTGGTCTTGCTGACGTTGAGGGAGAGGTTGTGCTCCTGGCACCAGCGTTCAGTGTGTGCACCTCCTCTCTATGGGCTGTTTCATCATTGTCAGTGATCAGACCTACCACCATCATACTGTATCATCAGCGAACTTGATGATGGCATTGGAGCTATGTGTTGCCACACAGTCATGTGTGTACAGGGAATACAGGAGTCGGCTAAGAACACAGCCCTGCGGGGCTCCAGTGTTGAGGTTCAGTGGTGAGGAGATGTAACTGCCCATTCTGACCACCTGGCGTCTGCCTGGCAGGAAGTCCAGGATCCAGCTGCACAGAGAGCTGTTCAAGCCCAAAGCCTGGAGTTTCACATCAAGCTTGGAGGGCACTATGGTGTTGAATGCTGAGCTTTAGTCCACAAACAGCATTCTCACATATGTGTTCCTTTTTTCCAAGTGGGAAAGAGCAGTGTGTATTGTAACTGCAATGGCATCATCAGTGGAGCGATTGCTTCTGTAAGCAAACTGTAGTGGGTCCAGTGAGGCAGGCAACACAGAGCAGATGTCATCTCTGATAAGCTTTTCAAAGCACTTGCTGATGATGGGAGTTAGGGCAACAGGACGCCAGTCATTTAGGCAAGTTATCTTTGACTGTTTTGGTATGGGCACAATGATGGATGTCTTAAAGCATGTAGGAACCACAGACAGGGAGCGGGAGAGATTGAAAATGTCCGTTAAAACACCTGTTAGTTGATTAGACACAATATAGTCAGTTATTTTGTTTATTTGTGCTCTGTTAATGAAAATAGTTCCAAAAGAATCCAAAGCAGGATTAACCTGGTACATAGAGTGTAACAGTGCCTTTTTCAGCTTTCTAGGTTCTGAAAGTATTTTTCCCATTCATTTTATTTCCATAGGGATTTCATTAAATCCTTCATAAAATAGTTCTAAGCCATGAACCAATTCAACCAGCTCAGAGGTGAATCACAACATTTAAAACCTTGATTTTAAGCAAAAAAATATTTAAAAGTTGGATTACAAAAAATAAAGGTACTCAACATCTTTAATGAGGGAATGAACTATGTCCCATGAAGCATTGTGAATTATGAAATTGAATAAAACAGTATGGAAAAATATGAAACTATTGATTTAAAGTTGTTGATTATTGGAATAGAAACCATATATTTTGATTTTATTGCAAAATATTCAGATATATGTCACGAACTCAAGGATTTCCTCCACTCACCACCAGAGGTCTCTCTCACTTGAGTTCTGAGAGCTTCAGGAACTACACTTCCCAGCATGCCTACCTGGACTGATTACTCCCACACCTGTTCCCAGTTCCGATGACTATTTAAGCACTACACTAACTCAGCTCTTTGCAAAGTCTTGTTTTGCCTAGCTGACGTTTCTGAGTGTTTATACTGTTGTTACTGCCTGCCTGTGTTTGACTCCTGCCTGTTTACCCACCGTTTGATTCACTGCTGCCTGCCTTTGATTACGTCTGTTTACCTGGATTTCTAGTTTGATTGTTTGCTGCCTGCCCTGAACCTCGACTGTTTATGACTACGTCTCTGATCTGTCTATGCTGTTCTATTGCTGGAGATTTACTCTGCCTGTCTGTTTATGATTTGCACTTTTACTAATAAACCGCACATGGATCTAAACCTCAGTTCTTCTGAGTCTTATATGCGGGGTACTCCAGTCGACAAATAAAGTTCTTCTTAACGCAAATGATTGATTATTTTGAGAAACAAAACAATACTTATATACTTTTTAACTACAAATGTTTGCTTCCGTACATCTCTGTGACGTGCGCTCATGAGACGGATGACGTAAGCTCGTTGGTAAGGTCACGCATCTCGTGGAGGAGGAGGTAGGAAGCGCGTCATTGTTTACAATAGAAACTTGCATTGTTTAGAGGAGGAGGCCTGAAATGAAATCCTAAAAATCTTAAATTCTGTTTTGATGAAGAAAGAAACTCAGATATATCTTGGATGGCCTGAGGGTGACTAAATTATCAGCAAAGTTTCATTTTTGGGTGAACTATTCCTTTAAGGAAACTGGTCTCGGAACAGTTGGAAAAGCACCTTATTTTCATCGTACCTTTGTATACAGCCTCTGGAGGCAGCATTTTCCTGGTTTCGGACGCAGCCTTGAAGTTGCACTCTCGCACTCGAGCGGATCCAGTGCGAGGCTCAATCTCCTGACAGTTTCAACGGTCTGGATCGCCTACTTGGATTGTCATGGAGTTACCATCATTATTTGTGAATCAAAGGAACTTTTGATCCTGATCCTGAAGTTTTTGATTCTGGCTGACAGAATATGCACTTCAGAGGAAGATATTAGATGAGCGCTCGACAGGAAGAAAACGCTTGATTTTTTTCGTGAGGTTCATAAATTACATCTGTTTAAATGAGATATCTGCATAATTTCAGATGGAATATAATAGAAGTATTATTGATATTTGCCTTTTATCATTAGAAAAGTTACAGGGAACTGTTGAGAAGTGGCTGATAGAATATGTGCTTTAGAGGTAAATAAATGAGCGCTCCACAGGATGCTGGATCTGCTGAAGTTGTGTGAGGTTGGTGTATTACATCTGTTTAAACGAGATATGTGCATATTTGCAGATGGTATATGATATTATTTTTATTGATATTTGCCTTTTTATCATTAAACAATGTTGCAAGGAACTGTTGAGAGAGAGATCGAGAATGAAACAGGTGAGTGCTTTAATATTATGAGCTCAAACGCGTTTGCCACGGGTCTGATATGCGATCCGTTTAAATGACACTGTGTTGCACAACGGTCTACTATTGTAGTAACACGATGACACGTAACAACAAAACGAACCATGACTGGTCGTTTACATGTCTCAGACGCTTCACATGCAAGCAGGCGATTTGCGGTGCCCTCAAGAAAACAGGAAAATTTCTCGGCCGATAATAATAAAAAAAAGTCAGAATATCGGCTGATTTATCGGCCTCTGCGATATATTGGTCGACCACTAATGGGTAGTGTAGTTCTTCACCAGACATTCCACTATTAAACAGCAGAGGCATATGCCATTGATTTAACAACCTTGGGGCTCACAATAGATCTCTGTTTAAAGGTTTATAAGTTAATGGTAAAAATCTAGTCCCCTATGGAGAAGATAAATGGGATATTTATGTCCGAAACAAGACTGTTGTGCTTTATTAATTTTAAACATACATTTTAATAATGTTATGTTGAAAACAAGTTTACTAATAAGTCAGCACTGTAATCATAATTAAGTAGTAAACTGGTGTAAGACCTTTTAGCTTTGTCTAAAAACATTAGTCTGTGTTTTCACACTGTTGCCAAACATTATCAGTACACACGAGCCAGAGGCCTCTAAAACTGCAGGGGTTTTAAACATGTCATATGGGTCCAGAATTGGTATCATTTATTGCAGCCGGAGGAGTTATTAGGTGGAGTTGGTGCATGGTTATGTGCCCTGCAATAGAGATAAAGCAGGTGTTTGGGATTTGTGCCATTGCCTGCTCGACGTTAACTACACACTCACATTAGCTGCTAGCTGGAGAGACAGCTTGTGGGGCCACTGGCCCTCAATTCTTGTATGTTCAGTTAGTAAACAGAACTGTGGAACGAAACAACAGATCTGTAGCCAGACACACTGTCGCTGCGTCTCTCTATCCAGTTTGAATGGAGAGGCAAATGTCAAGATTTTATATATTTGTGATGTATCACAATACATATTGCACCATGGTATTCTTTGAAGTACTTTAAGGGGGTCCCGCACTGGACGGGTCAAGTGGATGACATACTGCTTCCTAAAATACAAAACCATTGTTTTCTATGAATGTGCGCACACCACCGCCGCTGTTTGGTGTCCTGTGACGATGACCACCTATGACCAGTGTGCGAATTACAGGGGGGGGTTTGGGGGGGGCCCAATTTTGTCAAGGCCCAATTTTGCCTTGATCCCCCAAAGGTCATCAAAACAAGATAGGAGGGGAATGGTGGGGTCTTAAAAAGAACTTGTACTAAAAAGCTTTAATTCTAAATATGAAGATACATTTGATTTCAAGTAAATCCAGCCAAACCTAAAATGGGTTATTCCATTGACATTGCCAGAGCGGTTCAAGTAAATCTACAAAACTGCACATTCAGGGACAAGCATTCATTCAGTCCATGGACAGAGTGCTAAATATAACTTGTCTCTAAATATGCAAGTGCACAGTTCAGTTGAATGATAAAGTTTTCCCTCTTTAAAGGGAATTAATGCTGTTAAAGGGTTAGTTCACCCAAATATGAAAATCCTCTCATGATTAACTTACCTTAAAGCCATCCCAGATGTGTATGACTTTCCTTCTTCAGTAGAACCGAAGTGAAGATTTTTATAAGCACATTTCAGCTCTTTTTGTCCATTCAATGGAAGTATACAGGTGCCAACAGTCTGCTGGCTATTTGACGGTCCAAAAGGCATATTTAGGCAGCATAAAAGTAAGCCACATGACTCCAGTCGATCAATGAATGTCTTCTGAAGCAAATTGATAGGTTGGTGTGAGAAACAAATTGATAATTAAAACATTTTATACTCTAAATTGTTGCTTCCAGTTGCTGTTTGAAATGACCTAACTCTCAAATGACGTTCCTTGTTCTGTTGAATACAAAGTGCGTGCTTCTGACTTCTCATGTAAACGCAACATTGCACTTATGTCATTGATGTGTCGACTGCTGGCAGGAAGCGATTTTTTTTTTTTGTATTTCTTTTTTTATCCCCTTTTCTTCCAATTTGGAATGCCTAATTCCCACTACTAAGTAGGTCCTCGTGGTGGCGCAGTTACTCACCTCAATCTGGGTGGTGGAGGACAAGTCTCAGATGCCTCTGCTTCTGAGACTGCCAATCTGTGCATCTTATCATGTGGCTCGTTATGCATGACACCGCGGAGACTCCCAGCATGTGGAGGCCCATGCTTCTCTCCGCAATCCACGCACAAATTACCACACGCCCCATTGACAGCGAGAACCACTAATCGCGACCACGAGGAGGTTACCACATGTGACTCTACCCTCCCTAGCAACCGGGCCAATTTGGTTGTTTAGGAGACCTGGCTGGAGTCACTCAGCACACCCTGGATTCGAACTCGTGACTCCAGGGGTGGTAGTCAGCATCAATACTTGCTGAGCTACCCAGGCCCCCAGGAAGCGATTTTTAATAAAGTTTTAATTATCAATTTGTTTCAGAAGACATTAATTGATCGACTGGAGTCATGTGGATTACTTTTATGCTGCCCAAATATGCCTTTTGGACCATCAAATAGCCAGCAGCCTCATGGCACCCATTCACTTGCATTGTATGGACAAAAAAGAGCTGAAATGTGCTTATAAAAATCTTCACTTCAGTTCTGCTGAAGAAGGAAAGTCATACACATCTGGGATGATTTAAAGGTAAGTTAATCATGAGAGGATTTTCATTTTTTTGTGAACTAACCCTTTGAACTGAATGTATTAAGCAAGCTGTATGCTGACATAACAAAAAATAATGACAAAATTTAAATAAGAGCATGCATTTTACCTCAGTTAAATGCATATTGAAATTGTGTTCGAATAGCTATAGTAGGCTGCGGAAGCGTTTTCTCTCAGAACCATCACTGGCCGGTAGAAAGATCTACATACTACAGTAAGATGAAAATTGTATGAAAAAAAAAACTGTAGCACATATATATAGATTTTTTTGGATGCAATCGTACAATGCTTTCATGAATAGATGGATAGGTAGATATTCCATGGACAGATAATAATTCTGAATTAATGCTACCTGATTCAGAATGTTATACATGAGCATATGTTAACATAAAATATGGTATTAACATCTGATACCATCAACATGGTATAAAAAATGGTATTATTAAAAGAACCTTGTAAATACCATGGTCCATGAATATGGTAATCATTCAGTCATTCACCATAATTTATGTTAAAGTACTATAGTATTACCATATGAGACTATGACTGTACCATGGTACCACCAGAGTGCTTTTTTGTAAGGGCAACACAGCTATTGCATTTAAATCTGTTTTAAATTTGTGCCGAATGAACTCTGGGTTGATTCGAACATGAAGAAACCCATCCCACCATATGTGCATGTAGTCTAGATGAGTAAGTGACCATGTCATACCTCATACATATTCATACAACACCACTGATAATTACAGAAGCTACCGAAAGTAAAGTGTGACATCTGCTAACAATTAACAAACATTTCCAAACAAGGAATGGCATTAAGGCTGGGGTAGCACTGACAAATCGATGCCCTTAAAATGGTTACATCCATCCTTATCAGTGTGGTTAGACGGATACAGGAAAGGCACCTCACACCCCATCTGTCCATCTGTTAGATGCCACACGCCAGCCTCTGTCTGGGCCGCTCTGCCCACGTCCGCATGTCAGCAGTGCCATCACATAAACAACTGAACAACTTGTTTTTATATCTTTTCCATTCACATAGAATGAAAGCCTCTGATCTGAAAGCCTTATTCTATTTCTAATGACGGTCAGATCAGAAACATTTAAATACATCTTTTATGTGCAATATTTACACATAATTGTCAACGATTTGTACCCTGATTGTTACTGAAAAATTAATATGCCTCAAGAATCGTTTTGGAATTGGATTGTGACTATGAATCGAAATCAAATACATAAGATTCCAACCTCTATTAATAAGGTGTTCTCTGGCTTTTAGAATCTTTACACAGAATTTGTCAACTATTTGAGTTTCCAATGTTACTGAAAAAGTAAGATGCATAAAAAATTAAATCGCATCAAATCTTTTTGAATCAAAATCTAATCGAAAGGTACTTAAAGATCCCCACCTCTAGTAAAAAGCTGTCCTCCATTAATCATGCAGGATCGATTTGAATGTTGGCCAGTCCTAAAACAAGTCAATCTATCATCTCTCTTCTTCTCTTAGTTCGAGTGTTGAAGACATATTGGCAGGTGTAAGGCCCTTCAGAGTGTTGACATAAGAGGAAACATATGGGCTGTCAGGAAAAGTGTGGGACAATACCGATCACGAATGCTCACTTCAGATGACAGTTGGTGGAGATGCGCCAACTTTTCTTTCGAAACAAAATTGCGTGAGTGAGAATGAGAGAGGTGAGTTTTTTGACAAGAACACTTGCTAAAATGAACTTTTGTGAGTGAGAATGGCTATAAAACTTCATACTTAATCATCAAGGGTGTGGAAACAATCACAATGTACTGGCCATCACAGTCCCTCAAGAATGCAAGTGTGTCAGTCTTTAGTGCCAAGAGAGACAGGTTTGTCCGTGATAGAGCGAGTGTGATTCTCATGAGATGAGAGTAAATTTGATTGTCACCCTTCCAGGGAAAAAGAAGCTAATGACCCACCAGCTGTCTCTTGGATTGTGCTGGCAACTGTTTCCAGCCCCAAATGGTATATTGCCAAGTGTTAAACAATGTTTAATTTCATATGGTGATTGATTTCTTGCATTTAAATGTGATTTAATGAAGAAATAGAAAGAATAGAACAGATAAAACCTTTAAAATCAACATGTAATCAAAACTGATCCTACTTACTTTCTTAATGGTATTATTGTGCACAATTCATCAATGCACATTACCCCAAATGTTCCAACAGAATTTTTATCAAAGTGTAACAATTTGCTCCACTCCAACCTGGCTCTGTTCTGGTTTGTAACAGCCACTTTTCACAAGTAACGACCAGTCAATTCCCGATGGGTAAAATCAAGTTTTAATTGGCTTTAGTCAATAAATCTCACGGGAAAATACAATGTTTCCCCCTCTAAAATATGATTACTTTAAAAATGTAAGCTCCCCATTTGGATAATTTATTCTGACAGCTAAAGAGCCTGACCAGTCACTTTACCAAATGTATGGCTGTTTATTTTGTTGAATATAAACAATCCTAAAGGTGTATTTTTTACACAGTGCTTGTTCATTTTTTAGAAAAAAAAGGCACAAACCATTGTGTAAAATCACATTTCAGCAATTTACTTACAATGGGGTGGATGGGCAGAGCCACTTATCCAAAACATCAATATGGCACAACAAATAAAATATATTTGTCTGGATGTTTTGTTTAAAAATAACTGATTATTTTGTATCATCATACTGTATTCATAAAAAACGGGTACGAATGGACATATTGATGGTTAGTTATGCATCTTCCTGTCAGAACCATGCAGCATGGAAAATTATAGCACTTACTGTCATCAAAACAGCATGAATATTTAAGTTTTATTATGGAAGTATGGATTCTATGATAAATGCAATGTTTATATGTGGTCAGTATTGCATGTAGAATCAAATTATAGCTTTTAATTTCAGTTATATGCATAAAATATTGGTTTTTGTTTGTTTGGTTTTAGATTATTAAGTCATTTAATGACATTCATTTTTAATTTTTGAATATATAAACAACATGGAAGATTAATTTTCCCCAGGATTCATTGTGCCAAACATGTTAACAAATGGTACACAGATAGTGAGGAATAAAGTGTGATCTTGCAAAAAGATCCAAAAACAAGAAGCAAAAAGAAATAAATAGGATTCATTATTGTTTTAGATCACTCATCCCTCAAGATTCCAAAAACTCATTACATCGACAGCACATCACACATGTATAAACACAAACACACTCACTAATACCCTGTCAACAGTAATCTCTCACCCTGAGACAGTATTGGTCTATTTGATGGGCTGATAAATTAGACAACACATCCTGTTTGCTGAGATTAACCTAGCATGAGAACATGGTTGTAAAAGGAGTCTTTGCCACAGGAAAGAGACGGACTGAGACAGAAACAGGACAACAATGTCCTTGAATGCCAGTCAAAATCAGAGGCAGGGTGCCTTGCTGAAAAGGTCACGCTTTAAGCGAATCTAAACAGCTCTGATCAGCAGGTGAACTCAATGGCTTTGTTCACACAGCACACAAATCCAATTTCAATTTGATCTTTAGAACTGACTGTCCGTACTGTCATTTTGCAAGTGATTAAAACAGATCCGTTTGTTCAGACATTGTATTAAATATCTAGTATGTCTTTATTGGTTGCAATAGTAATGATACCAAGAGACTTTCTCATACAGTGTAACAACTGAGAGTAGCTGTCACTTTGAACTATTACAATGATGTGCAAGAGAGAGCATACTGTAAGTGAAAGAGGCATATACTGCTTGTACTGTATACGAAACTGCTACCCAGGGGCGGAGTGGGATTCATATTCAGCCTGGGATGTCATGTCCAAGTCAGCCCACACCCAAAAGGGGGGTTGGAGGTGAAGATGATAATAATAAAACAAGATCACAGAAAAAATATGCAATATATGTAATTACTTGAAAATTATTTAAGCTCTCCATGTCATTATACCACATACGGCATCACTAAGATTTTCATTTTGTCATAAGACATCATTGTATGTGTTGTAAAAATAAGTGAAGGTTAAAGGGATATTTGATTATTTCCTCACCCTCATGCCATCCCAGATGTGGATGACTTTCTTTTGCAGAACATGAATGAAGATGTTTAGAAGGACTGTTGGTGCATTCAATGCAAGTAAATGAGAAGCGGTGAGAAACAGATCAATAATTAAGTCATTTTTTACTATAAATCTCCACTTTCACTTTCATAAGCACTCTTCTCTCTTAAGAGTTCTTCTTCTGTTTTTGGTGATTTACATAAGCAAAAAAAAACTTAAATATTGATCTGTTTCTCACCCACACCTATCATATCGCTTCTGAAGACATAGATTAAACCACTGGAGTTGTATGGATTACCTTTATGCTGCATTTATGTGATTTTTGTACCTTCTGAGTTCTTATCACCATTCACTTGCATTGAAAGGACCAACAGAACTGAGAAATTCTTCTAAAAAGCTTAATTTGTGTTCAGCAGAAGACAGAAAGTCATACACATCTGGGATGGCATGAGGGTGAGTAAATGAAATTTCATTTTTGGGTAAACTAAGTTTATTTTAAAGACTATCTTGGCACATAATAACACTATAGAACTGTAAATGTTTATAACTCTTTCAAGATGTACAGGCTCACACTTTAAATGGTCAGTGCTTTGTATTTTAGATAATTAAAATAGCAACAGATCCAGCGAAACAATTAAGGTTGAGTAATTGTTTTTACATTTTTACTTGCCATTCAAAAACGTGCCATTTTACAACGATAAGAGTGAAATAAAAGACTAAAAATAACATTTGTACTTTTCTTTTACTTGGAATGTAAATGTTCAGGACAAAGGCAAAATGGTTACTGTCTCTTTAAGAGGGTTTTATCGCATTATACAACATTGAAACCACTCTGTGCAGTTTGTTTCGTTGAGTTTAATCTTTTGAGAGCTGTAAAGTCCCAGTATTTTCGTACCGTGTTGTGCTGTTGCATCTGTATTCATTTACTTTAAGTATTCTGTTATTTAGTGACAAAAAATAATTTTGCTATTATCATTCTGCAGTGCTAGGGAAGAGGATTTCAGAGATTAATTGACTGAGATTGTGAGACTGCAGTCAGTATTAAACTTGTGATGATCTTGTAGGCTACCTGAAGCATGTTCATCCATTCAGCTAATAGTAGCCTATCTGTTCTCGATGGATCTTCTGTGATCCTTCCCGTGCTGTCAAGTGAAGCGGCGCAACATCAGTTTCGTCTCTCACAGGCTACTCTCTCATTTGTTTGGGTGTGAGATGATAAAATACAGACTGCGTCCTCTATAATATGGAACGCAATTCTGATCCTTTAAATACCGGATGTTACGGACTGTTGGCAATTGTTTTGCGACATATGATGAAAGTTTGTCAATCAACATGCGGACATAACTGGCCCAATTTTTGACCGGCCCAGTGGGAATTCTCCCGATCTTCCCGATTGCCACTCCGGCCCTGCTGCTAACTCATTCACCATTCATTAGGGAATTTCACATAGTTTACTATATTAGGAAAGAGTGAGCAAAACTAAGTGATGCAGACAGCTCTGGAAAAAAATTGCACACTTTGTATGATGTTACATATTCAATATATCCCAAATAATATCTGGGGGGGGGGGGGGAGACTACTTGAAACCCAATCTGACCATTCAGACTCAGACTTTCAAAAGTGTCTTTTTTTTTACTTTCAGATTGCAAAAAATGTATTTGATTGGATACACCTAAAATAAAATATGTATGCTTTTTTTTTTTTTTAAAGAATAGTTTGCCCAAAAATGTATATTCTGTCATAATTTACTCATGCCATTTACGTTCCCTGCTCGTTCATGATTGCATTCACAGTGACACACAAATTCTCATGTGAACAGTCAAGCAGTGTATGGTGTAATCAGATTACAAAGGAATTTGTTACTGTAATCTAATTATTTTAGGCACAAAATATAGTGTAACACATTACATTTTAAATTCTTGTAATTCAGATTACAGTTACTGATTTTCAGTGAAAGTAATTTCTTTTAAGTAAATTACTTTGATTACAAATATTTCTAAAAAATATATTGTTTGTGTGTAATACAGTTAAAATGTCAATTCATAAGTTCATATGTATATCTGTTTGCTTTTCTGTGACAGCTGAAGGGTGTGCGACAGTGAACAAGGAGAAAATAGACATTATTTTGAATTTGTTGAGTGGAAAAACAAAAATGTTTGTGACAAGTGTTTTAGAAAGTAACTTAAAAGTAAAGTCATTAGTAATGCTATTACATTTCAGTAAAGTTATCAGTAAAGTAATTTGATTATAATTTTAGAGAAGTAGTAAGTAATTTTTAATGGATTATATATTTTAGTAATTTACGCAACACTACAAAGAGTCACTGTGAGTGAGCTTTTTGCATGGTGCTCATGAACGTGCAATGGACGTCAAGATTTTTACTGATTAATTACTTAAATTTCAGGTAGTTTCTCACCTAAACATATCATACGTCTTAAGAAGACTTGGAATATGACGCATGAGCCACAAGGACTACTTTTACTGTCCACTGCCATTGTACTGAAAAGACAGATCACAATATTCATTAAAACATCTCATTTAGTGTACCGCATAAAGAAAGAAAGTCATATGGGTTTGGAACGAGGGTGAGTAAATTATGGCAGAATTTTTGATTTTTGGTTGAACAATTCCTTCAACAGGATTTCAACCAAATCTGGATACAGGACATCAGATTTCATAAGGTTTTTATTTTGTGTTGTTGTTGTTCAGACTTATTATAATGTATTTGAGAGGGATACACAAATTTTTTTTTATTTTGGCTTTTTTTAAGCAATAGTGACAATGTTCACAGATACTTGGTGGTGAGGGCAATACTAGCATAGTGTCTTGTCCCATTCATTGTGGCAGCAATAACTCGTGTCTCTGGTCAAAAATGGGGATGACAAGGGCCCAAGACTGTTGGTGTTGTCATAGTGATCCCCTTGGGGTCTATGGAGGACAACTGGCTTTACGGACCAACAGTCACTAACATTAAGCAGGGCCTGGAACCGTTGATGTGGGTGTTCATAGGGGGATGGCCAGAGGAAAGAACAAAGCACACTCTCACACCACATGACCTGAAGTCAGTCACCATCTGTGTCCCTCACTCACTCACTTACGGATGACTGTATGGTCGTGTCTTTTGTTTTATTTTATTTCCAGCATATTTTGGCCACTGGAGCCCTTCTGTTCTGTTAAACACATTACATACAGACAGGACCAATGTACAATATTTGTGTAAGAACATATAAAAACACCGCAAACAATCATGTTTTAGTGCAGTGATTCTCAACTTGTGGGTTTCAACTAGGGTTGCGTAGTTTACCGGTAGTAACAAAGTACTGCAATACCAAAAAAATAAAAATGGTACAATATCATCTTGTTGCTAATTTCGGTACCATATTACAGTATGCTGTCATTAGCAAAATGACAGCATACTGTACACACGGGTGCACGCATGCTTGCACACTCACACAAACGCAACACACACTACTGGTGCTTAATTTTCATGCAGTGTGGTGAACTTTTGTGAGTGAGAATGGCTGTAAAACTTCATACTTAATCATCAAGGGTGTATAATAGGCATTAAGGGCACATTAACTAGAGCGACAGATTATCTTACTAATACAAAAGATGTCTAAAAGAAAGTTCAGTATAGACTGTTTTTTTTTACAAAATTTTTGCTGGTTTGCATTTCCAAGGGTTTAGATTTTTGATACAACCAGGGACAGGGATGAAATTAAGAACTCACAAAAGTAAATATAAGCAGTGCAAGCATATAAAATTGCCAATGCATTTCCAATTTCACGCACCAGCCATCCACTAATGCTGCAATCAACAGTAACAATACACATAATGCAGTTGAAGGCTTCTAAGCCATTCCGCTAGAAAACAGGCATATTAAAGCGAAATATGTTGAAGGCAACATCCTGGCTTCATTACCAAATCAGACAGAGACTACCAAAGCAGAGAGAGAGAGACAACCAAAGTGAAGCCGAGAACGGCTGAGGAGGGGGTTTCTTAATAACACAATTGAGTCCTAACAAATCATTCAGAGCCTCTGTGCCAACTGTGCTATATCATATAATGTTAATATCATTTCATGGGGCTCTGGAGATTTGAATCTAGCACCTTCTCTCTCCATTTAGGAATGTGCGAAGCTAATAAAAGGCCTCCCTAATATTTGGTCAGGCCATTGATGGAAGTTGTTCTGGCCCTGTGGGAGACATTTTATCTTCACACTCTCTGATTGAAAAAAGAAAAAAGAAATAAGAAATCGATAGATTTGGGGCAGGTAAACAAAGGAAATGCGAGGATAGGTGTGGACTGTGATATCAAGTTCAAAAGCTCCAAAATGTAACACTTTAATTAGTACATGACTATAATCCAGTGTACAACAAAGCAGGGAGGCTAATCAGAAGGGCTATAATGAGAGTGGGTAGAGCACTCTTTCTAGTCTAGTCCCACAGCTTTGGGCCAATTACACTTTATAAAAAAAAAAATCTGTTTCACCAGTAAAAAAAAAAAGAAGAGAAGATACAGTGACACACTTACTGTACCACATTCATTTGCTCAGTTCTGAACGGTTTTCACCAGCTCAGCATTGAATTCATAAGGTTAATTGCCTTGGTGTCAACATCATACAGCTCTTAGGTGGAGAGTTCAGGATCACATCTTCATTGTGGATGCGGCAGCAAGACGACTGGAATGTTTTTGACGTCACATACTCAGATGTTTCTCAAAAAAATATTTTAAGAAATAAAAACAATAACAAATAGAGACAATTGTTGACAGAAAAACAATAACAAATATAGTTGCAATCAGCGATGACGGGCCCAAGCACAACTGGTCCATTTCCACCCGGTAGATTTCGGAAAACAATGTAAGGTGTACACATGCATTTGGCATTTATATTATTCTAAACAACTTTGAAGCAATTTGGGTAAATATAAGAGGACTATTTTAAAGTCTGTTGTAAGAGCCACACTTCCTGCTGCCAGGTGATGGCACTATGACCGTGACCCAAAATAGTCAAATCCATGTGATTATCCCCCAAGACTAAACATACATCTCAATTTTGATCTAAATCACACATTGCACACAAAAGATATGTGTCACTTCCTGTTTCCTATTTTTCGGCATTAATTTAATGCCTCACCATGGCAACACCATTCAATATATCAAAATCTGTTAGCAATTTAGCATCTTCAATGTCTTGGTATAATGTTATCTAAATGTGGTGACAGTCTCATGAATCACCTAGGAGGAGTATTTAAAAGTTCAGAGACTGTAATATTCAAAAAATCCAAAATGGCTGACTTCCTGTTGGGTGGACCTAATGACTATAATTATGAAAGTTGTCCAGCTTGATGAGAACTATACTGTATATGTACCAATTTTGTTGACTGTAGGTGAAAATGGGGGTGCTACAGAGGCCATCTTACACACCCATTTTAAAAGGGGTGCTACAGAACCCCCCCCCACATGCCCATGAGTGAACTTTTGCCCAGACCTAATGGCCAACAACTCTGATGTTTGTGCAAAATTTCATGAAAAATTCCTCAAAAACACCCAAATATAGGAAGAAAGGAATAATAACAATTAATGCATTGCCATGGCAACAGAATGTAATATATCAAGTATCCCTTTAAAAAATTACATCAGCAGTGTCAACATTATTCTAAAGAATTTTGAAGCAATTCACGTAAACATAAGAGGGCTATTTCAAAGTGTGTTAAAAGTGCCATACTTCCTGCTGCCAGTTAGTGGTGCTATGACCGTGACCATAATAGCCACATAAATGTGATCAGCCCCCATTACCAAACATACAGCTGAATTTTAATCAAAATCATACAATGCACATAGAAGATATAAGGAACTTACTGTTTCACATTTTTAGCCATAAATGTATTGCTTCGCCATGGCGACACCGTTCAAAATATCAAAAATCCGTTTGCATTTAGCATCTACAATGTCTTGGCATGATGTTGCACAAATTTGGTGCCAGTCACATGGATCACCTAGGAGGAGTATTTAAAAGTTCAGAGCCTGCGATTTTCAGAAAATCCAAATTGGCTGATTTCCTGTTGGGCAGAGTTAATGACTGTGAGTATGAAAGTTGTTCAGCTTTATGAGAACTAAATATGTACCAATAATGGTGACTGTAGGTGCTACAGAGCCCCCCTTACATGCCCATTTTCAATGGGGCGCTAAGGGGCGCTTTCATGTCCATTTATTTGTCAAGCAGTCATTTTTGCAATATATACACCAACAGAAATCCGAAGCAAATGGAGGTGAAATTCAGCTGTTTTTGCAGACTCCACGGTCACTTTCTTCATGCAAAATAACGTAATTTCAACTCAAATAAAAATTTCATGTCGATTTATTTATTTACTTTGTAAGTATCAGTGTATTAAGCAAGATAATGTACAGTAAGGCAGTCTGACCCCTTCAGGGTGATAAAAGACAAGTCCTGATAGCGCTGTCAGGGTTTATTTAGCGAAAATGACCGACTGACTGTACATTATCTCTTATATAAAATATAGACCTGATAATTTGGTTAATTTGGATATATTTGATGAGAAATGTTTGCATTTATATTGAAATCTTGGATTGTAGACTTTAATATCTTGGCAAATCTGAGCACAGTTTGAGACACTGTTGAGATTTCTACTGAAACTCTAGAGGAGATATGTGAGGTCTTTTTTTCTCAGAAAAAAAAAAAAAAAGAAAATCAGGAGATTTAAGCAAAATTTCAATTTACTCTCCATGTAGTCTCTATTGTTTGCCTGGTGTATTAAAGAGGTCTCATTTGTGATGTTTCTTTCCTATGGGTTGGTGGCAGGAGCACTTTATGGGTACCAAAATCTGTGCAATATTTTGTCCACACACTGAAACGGTACTAAAATAAACATTCCTCCATTTGACAGACTCCATCATGGTCTGTGTAAAAGGCTAATCTGGTGCTGGATAGAGCATCAACTGACCCTCTAGACCCCTCTTAGGGTAGGCAGCCAGCTGTGACTGTCCTGTCTTTGGTCGCTCTCACTGGATAGGCAGCTGAGATCGCCTACAACCTTAATTGCATGAAATGAGATGGGGCCTGTCTGTCTCATCACTGTTGCTCATTTCACACTCACACCGGGCCAGAGATGCTTCATAAATCTCTGCAGAGTTTCAGCACAGGTGTGAGGAAACACCATCATACATAGAGAGCAATTTGAGTGAAAAGACCACTGTGAACTTGTAAAGGGGCAGGGATATTTTGGGAGACTTTAAGTTGCATTCATATAAATTCTTATAAATTGCATTCTGTTCAATGAGTTTTTGGTTGACTAAAACCTTCCCAGTTTAAAATGTGTAGAATTAGTATCTAATTGTAATGTTTGATGTGGTTGTTCATGTTTTTCATGTCTTTTATTTTGAAAATCTATTTCCTGTTTTATGTCATGTGTTCCTTAGTCATGTGATTTGTGTCTTGTTTTCATTGGGTTATTGTCTTGTTATCTTGTTATCAGTTCTGCCCTCATGTTTTCCATTGTCCTTTCTCAGGTATTGTGTTTTGTAACGTTCTTATGTCAAGTCAAGATTATCAAGTTTAAGTCAAGTCAGGTTTATGTCAAGTCCAGTCAAATTTATGTTTCACGTTTGTAGTTAGGGTTTTGGGATTTCACTTTTGTTAATAAAATTGCACTTGGGTTCTTCACGTCATCGTCTTTGTCATTGCCAGCACCAGCACATCGTTACACTAATGCAATGACAGTTTAAAGTCTGCATGACATGGAAGTTGCGACCAACTTCCATATTGTGACATATTTCTGAGTGAAACTAAAAATTTAGGGTGGGGACATGAGTGTATCCATCAGCTGTTGATTGAATTGCGAAAAGTGATAAAAATATTTCAACGTTTCGAATCACCATACACTAAATATAAAGGGGAAAAAACACTTATTCATGCTGTACATCCCAATATATCTGCATTTAAAAATATGAATAAACTCCATAGGCATCCGAGTCGCGTTGTGTTCAGTAGTGATCACCTCAGCAATTCAAGGGTGAAATGTCTCGAACACAACCGCGTATTCGCCGTTATTCCTCCTTTGAAATGTTATTTCAAGCCAGCTGGCCCGTAACCAAGGAAGTTTGGGGTAAGGAATGAGAGTTTTGGGGGAAAAACAGCCGAAAATACACCTTTTCATCTCCACATTAGCTGCTTTGTCGTCAAGTTTGTTTACAAGACTTTTGATGGGGCAGGGATTAAATTGACTACCACTTGCATACGTCAGTAGAGAAGAGTCATTTCACTGGAAGAGCAAGTTAGGAAACGTATTTATATTTAAAAAAATTATCTCGTAATCTTCATAAGTTTTGAAGCTTACGAGATCAATTTAAAAAAAATATAAAATAGCAAATATGTATGGATGAATCCTTCACAATAAGACCAATAACATGCATTAATAAAATAAATAGGGTCAGTTTTGATTTCATGCCAACTTTAAGTGTGGCTTAAGTGTCCAAATACTTTTTGGGGGCCACTATATATGAATAAATGTAGCTCTTTCATTTCCCTCTGACTGCACGGGTTACTGTGATACCACCAACAATATCATTATTACTAACATATTAGAGGATACAACAATGTAAACAAATCCCAGTCTTTATCCTGACAATCAGTACAAAGCATCATAAATGTAACCCCACAAAATCGCATTTTACTTAATGACAAAAGTAATGTTCCATAGTTATAGCACACCAGAAGAAATACATGAGCCATGAGCCGATATGTGCCCATTAGTTGGTGGAAATGGAAAAGCGATTTCATTTCCCACCACTTCCGAAACACATGAGCAAACACACACAATAAATCACAGCACTGATTCTGGGAGAATACGTAGGGAATATTCCCATACTCATATGCATAGACTGACTCTCGAAGGTGGGAATAAGATGAAAAATTAGGCCGAATCTCAACAACCATCACTCATGCCTGAACCAGAAAGAGCTTTTCAAACATTTTGTAATTACAAATGATTTTTCTAATTAATTCTGGGATTCGTGTTCCATTACCATCTGGTTATGAGGGTTAGAGCTAATTGAAAATGTTATTAAGATAATAATATTTACTCTACATGGTATGGATCCACTTGAGCACTGATGAGATCTCTTATTGTCACTTTTCATTCTTTCCCTGCATCCAAATATGCAACATGCAGTATATCAAATTAGTGGGAGGTCCAAATACTTATTATCCATAAAACAGCAGGCAAACAATACCCAGATGACTTACTGCATCTGCTGAAATTCTGAAGTGTGCAACCAGTGGAAACTCTGCTGTACCATAAGGACTCAGGATTTGAGAAAAGACTGGAGTGTGTGGCTTTTTTCAAGTGTACTCTAAGTGCTAGCTTTCCTTGTGGTTAAAGTGTACTTTAACAACATCAAGTTAACTGTCTTTGCAGTTGTTGTTGTTAGTATTTCGTAGGTCAGAGAGGTCAATGGACAATGTCAACTAACAGTATGTAGTAAAGTATGTCCGGCAGTTTTTTCATACTACATACCTACTTTCAGACAGGCTTCCAAGACACACTAACATCATGTCTAATTATCTAAAACAAATTCATCTGAACTTTAGAAACAACCAAGCAAATATTTAGTGACTACAATGCTTCAATACAATACCATTTCACGGTAGAAAGTCATACGCTGAAAAATGGACATTTATAAATATATTTACTCCTTTCAACTGCTCCATCAGGTTCTATTTTATTTTTTCCACCAACTGCCAAACCACATGCACAGAATTGGGGAATATCAAAGACAAAGAAGGATACAGCTACTGTATGCTGTCTTCAAAAACTGACCAGATGAAGGCACTTTAGTTGACCGTATGTTACACGAACATTGGATTGGGATGTGCTTTGTTCTATTACTTTTCAGCATTCGGGCATTGCCATCTTTTCTGCTCTATCTCCTTTCTCTATATGCTGAGGGCTGTTTGCTTATTGTAACTGCGAATAGTGGGAACACTTTTTCCCTTGTGGCAAACTGACATACTGTTTCGAAAAGATGGACTCTATCTTTACCTGCAGTGGTGCACTGTCCCCAAAAAGACAATCACACAAGAGAAAGCATCACGTTAACACACACACCCTTGGCGGCTCCTATTTTGGACTCTGAATGCACATGAATTCTCTGCTTGGCCATTCTATACAATAGCAAGGAAAAGCCTTTCTTGAGGGGGATGAAGCTTACCCATGTGTTAAGACATAATGAATGCATACGTGCATGCTCTTTTCTTAACAGCCCCCAAGAAAAAGCATGACACAAATTCATGGAGCGCTGAGCATTTGCACATGTTCTTCTCACCCAGTGACTCCTTGTGTGAAAATCCAATGTATTGTTTTGTGGCATCCTTGTGACACTATATTCTAATACATTTATAGCTCAACTCTGACCCCTTAAAGGAATAGTTCACCCAAAAATGAAACATTTGCCAGGAATGTCCTTGGTGAGTGTAAGACACAAAATCTAGCGTAACAATATTTAAAATATCTAATTGTACATGTCAAACTCTATACTGTAGTTTGTTTTTAACTGTGTTCTATAAAAGCCACATTCAGACAGAGCTAAGAATAGCCTATCATGAATCTCATTTTGAATGTCTGGCCTCATCAGCTCTTAGCCAATCAAATGCCTGCACAATATGCACATCATTTCGCAAGTATTTTTATCAGTGGCGCACATTCTGTGGGTTGTTTGCAAACAGAACATACATGTTGCAATCAAAATTAGCAGTCCGCGTGGAATTGCCAACTCTTTAAATATCACTCAAGAGTGTAAACTGTGGCTAATATTGAAGATGGGTGCAATCAAATTATGGTTCGCAGTCATATGATGTGTATAGGCCCTGTGTTTTTGCTTGGAATTGCATTGCAGCTCAAAATGAGGTTCAGTGGCATATCATGGCAGACACAGAGACTCCTTGCCTCTAAATCGACTGGCTTGAATATCACCCGAGTATGCACTGATTTCTTCTCTTGAAAAGACTGAATCAAGAAACTGATTTTGAACTATTTGGGCCATGACAATTTAATTGAATATGAGATAATTTGGCAGTTTTGTGAAAGTATTCATAAACAAACAATCATATGCAGGGATAAGATATGGAGGAAAGAAGCACAAAATAACCAGATGTAGGGAAAAGGAAAAAAAAAAAAAACTAAAAATGTGGAATATAAGGGAGATATACAGATGAAGTCAGTAGTTTACATACACCTTAGCCAAATAAATTTAAACTCAGTTTTTCACAATTCCTGACATTTAATTGTAGAAAACATTCCCTGTCTTAGGTCAGTTAGTTAGGTCAGTCACTAGTTTATTTTAAGAATGTGAAATAAGAGAATGATTTATTTCAGCTTTTATTTCTTTCATCACTTTCCCAGTGGGTCAGAAGTTTACATACACTTTGTTAGTATTTGGTAGCATTGTCTTTAAATTGTTTAACTTAGGTCAAACATTTTGGGTATCCTTCCACAAGCTTCTCACAATAAGTTGTAGGAATTTTGGCCCATTCCTCCAGGCAGAACTGGTGTAACTGAGTCAGGTTTGTAGGCCTCCTTGCTCGTACACACTTTTTCAGTTCTGCCCACAAATTTTCTATTGGACTGAGGTCAGGGCTTTGTGATGGCCACTCCAGTATCTTGACTTTGTTGTCCTTAAGCCATTTTGCCACAACTTTGGAGGTATGATTGGGGTCATTGTCCATTTGGAAGACCCATTTGCGACCAAGCTTCCTGGCTGATGTCTTGAGATGCTGCTTCAATATATCCACATAATTTTCCTTCCTCATGATGCCATCTATTTTGTGAAGTACACCAGTCCCTCCTGCAGCAAAGCACCCCCACAACATGATGCTGCCACCCCCATGCTTCACGGTTGGGATGGTATTCTTCTGCTTGCAAGCCTCACCCTTTTGCCTCCAAACATAACGATGGTCATTATGGCCAAACAGTTCATTTTTTGTTTCATTAGACCAGTGGACATTTCTCCAAAAAGTAAGAGCTTTGTCCCCATGTGCACTTGCAAACTGTAGTCTGGCTTTTTTATGGTGGTTTTGGAGCACTGGCTTCTTCCTTGCTGAGCAGCCTTTCAGGTTATTTCGATATAGGAATTGTTTTACTGTGGATATAGATGCTTGTCTACCTGTTTCCTCCAGCATTTTCACAAGGTCCTTTGCTGTTGTTCTGGGATTGATTTACACTTTTCACACCAAACTACGTTCATCTTTAGGAGATAGAATGCATCTCCTTCCTGAGTGGTATGATGGCTGCATGGTCCCATGGTGTTTATACTTGTGTACTATTGTTTGTACAGATGAACGTGGTGCCTTCAGGCGTTTGGAAATTGCTCCCAAGGATGAACCAGACTTGTGGAGGTCCACAATTGTTTTCTGAGGTCTTGGCTGATTTATTTTGATTTTTCCATGATGTCATTGACATCAAACATTCATGCGTCATATTTGAATGAACCCTAATTTGAAAGCTACTGCAGAGGTAAAACATTTTAGTTTACACTGGTGGCCAAAAAAGTTTGAAATAATGAACAGATTTTGCTGTTTTGGAAGGAAATTGGTACTTTAATTCACCAAAGTGACATTCAACTGATCACAAAGTATAGTCAGGACATTACTGATGTAGAAAACAGCACCATCACTATTTGAAAAAAGTCATTTTTGATCAAATCTAGACAGGCCCCATTTCCAGCAGTCATCACTCCAACACCTTATCCTTGAGTAATCGTGCTAAATTGCTAATCTGATGCTAGAAAATCACTTGCCATTATATCAAACACAGCTGAAAGCTATTTCATTCATTAAATGATGCTAAACATCGTCTTTGTGTTTGTTTTTGAGTTGCCACATTATGCAATAGACTGACATGTCTTAAGGTCAATATTAGGACAAAAATGGCAAAAAAGAAACAGCTTTCTCTAGAAACTCGTCAGTCAATCATTGTTTTGAGGAATGAAGGTTATACAATGCTTGAAATTGCCAAAAAACTGAAGATTTCATACAAAGATGTACACTACAGTCTTCAAAGACAGAGGACAACTGGCTCTAACAAGGACAGAAAAAGATGTGGAATGCCAGACGTTCAACTAAACAAGAGGATAAGTACATCAGAGTCTCTAGTCTGAGAAATAGATGCCTCACATGTCCTCAGCTGACAGCTTCATTGAATTCTACCTGCTCAACACCAGTTTCATGTACAACTGTAAAGAGAAGACTCAGGGGTGCAGACCTTATGGGAAGAATTGCAAAGAAAAAGCCGCTTTTGAAACAGAAAAACAAAAAGAAAAGGTTAGAGTGAGCAAAGAAACACAGACATTGGACAACAGATAATTGGAAAAGAGTGTTATGGACCTTAACTCCATTGAGCTTTTGTGGGATCAGCTAGACTGTAAGGTGCATGAGAAATGCCCGACGAGACAGCCACATCTATGACAAGTGCTACAGGAAGTGTGGGGTGAAATGTCACCTGAGTATCTGGACAAACTGACAGCTAGAATGCCAAGGATCTGCAAAGCTGTCATTGTTGCACGTGGAGGATTTTTTGATGAGAACTCTTTTAAGTAGTTTATTTTTTTCAAATTGTAATAGTAATTTTTCATGTTATTAATATCCTGACTATACATTGTGATCAGTTGAATGCCACTTTGGTGAATAGAAGTACCAATTTCTTTCCATAAGAGCAAAATCTGTACATTATTCCATACTTTTGGCTGCCAGTGTACATTTAAGTAAATGATGACAGAATTTTCATTTTTGGGTGAACTATTCCTTTAAAACCCGGATGAGATGAGAGAAAAAAGAAAAACAGAAAAACTAAAAAGGATTTTAGGGGGAATGTGTCACAAATGACTGGTATGATTACATGATTCTTCATGATAACAGGCACATCCTGAAGCCAATTTTCACAAAAACTTTCCTTCAATCTTTGTCCTATTATCATCCACTGCAACTATAATTTTTGAAACCATTTCTGTGCTCACTGAACATTTATAACACCTGGAACAAGTAAACAAACAAACAAACAACCATAATAACCATTGCCTACTGTAATCAATGCCTCTCACTCTAATTACATTAAGCAAACCAATGTGGCTAATGTCACTCATTACACAGCTTCAGGCTGGCTACCCATTAACAATTTCAGTAAACATACCATTGTCTACTCTCTGGTTTTCCATAACCCTCTAGTCTATCCCTATAGTACATACTGTGCATTGCATTTGATTGGCACATTAAAACTTTACAATGAACATAAGATCAGCACAATGTGAAGTTTTTGGAAAATTGCCTATAAGATATCCAATATTCTTAAAGTGTAATTTTCAACAAGCTCCTTGTCTACTTTAATGAATTATGGATACAACATCAAAGTCACTGTGTCACAACATTTTATAAAATGTCTTTGTTTATATGCCTTGATTTTATTTCAATCACTCCTGTAAATTACCATAAATATTCATGTGCTTGGAAGGAAAGCAATACAATTATTATTTCTAGTACTTTGACAACTAGAACACTAGGGATTTGTACAAACCCCTAAACTTTGGCACGTTACTCATCCCACACCGTTTGTGCTACAGACATTAAATGGAGCCATTATCTTCCAAACAGATGGGATTTTTAAGGTAAATGCTCTACGAGTAAATGCTATGACTTTTAAATCAACACAACCTACTTCCCTACCCTAAACCTAAAAATATTTAAAAATGCAATTGCTGAAGCCACCATGTCATATTGTGGTGCTTCTATGACACTTTCAACACACGTGTCAACTCGCTTGCTCTTCAGGACTTCATAAGTTGCATCGTACTATAAGTGCAACGCTCTTGTCAGTTGAGCTACCACACAATTTAACCACACTTGAACAAGCTTATAAATGTAGTTTGTTACGTAATGCAAACGTTAAAATGCATCACCTTACAAGTCATAGGCTATAGTAAAAGTTCTTTCATGTCATGAGATAGGATTGTGTGAGAAACAGGGCGAAAAATAAGTGTATATGAATTAATAATCTGCCCTTTTACTCATGATTTGTGGGGAAAGGAATAAAAATCTTTGTTTTAGCACATCTAGTGTTCATTTCAATACATATAATGAGCCATGTTAAATTAATTTTGCAAAAATGTACACTCACTTAGCACTTTATAAAAAAGACATGTACACCAACTTATTTATGTGATTATCTAATCAGCCAATCATGTGGCAGCAGTGCAATGCATAAAATCATGCATTAATGTTCACAACAACCATCAGAATGGGGAAAAAAATTTGATCTCAGTGATTTCGACCATGTCATGATTTTTGGTGCCAGACGGGCTGGTTTGAATATTTCTGTAACTGCTGATCTCATGGGTTTTTCTCACACACAACAGTCTCTAGAGTTTACTCACAATAGTGCCAAAAACCAAAAACATCCAGTGAGCAGCAGTTCTGCGGACAGAAAGGACTTGTTGATGAGAGAGGTCAACGGAGAATGGCCAGACTGGTTCGAGCTGACAGAAAGACTACGGTAACTCAGATAACCACTCTGTACAACTGTAGTGAGCTGAATAGCATCTCAGAATGCACAACACATCGAACCTTGAGGCGGATGGGCTACAACAGCAGAAGACCACGTTGGGCACTTTTTTAAGGACCATAGTGTTCCTAATAAAGTGCTTAGTAAGTGTAGGTATAGTAATGTGTTTCTGTGAGACCAGGTAGCATAAATGATACCTCAAATCGTGCAGCTTGGTGCAAAGAGGTGAGCAATTACTTATCTTAGCATTGTGACTTATGGTTTTTGCCTGGTGGATGATAAAATGGGCCGAAAAATGCTGTAGACTTACAATGAAGAAGGTGACCCGAGCCATATCTTGGAATCAATATCATAGAACCATGGGGGCTCTTTTGACTTTGGTCAGTAAGCAACCACCCAGAACACCCTATCATTGTGGTGGTGAGTTTAATATGAGAAAGCATAACTCATATTTTCTTCAGTAGTTTAAGTACATACTGTATATTATAATATTTATTTTTCAGCTCAGTTTTTGCTCTGAGCCTGCTGTATTATATGTCTTGATGTGTCCTTTTCTTATTAAAATAGCCAGAAAGCATAACAGCCAGCTAAAAACCCTGTGTGACAAGCCACAAAAATGAGCAGGCAGGCAGAGGCCATCATTACAGTGAGCGGTAAGCACAGAGTGACAGCTGAACTCATGCAACCTGCTCATATTAGACAACAAAGTGTGGCGGAGTGTTTGTCATCCCCTCGCAAACAATTAGCCTTCTTTAAGCAAACTAAGTCTGCATGCTTGTCTCCTGCGGGGAACACAGTGGGGGCGGCCTCCTCTCTTGCCCGTTTCAACTCCCGGCACAGCTAGAGGTTGAACATCCAGGCATGATGGAGATCTTCTCCACGGGCCAGCGGGAAAAATTAACAGACTGTTTGCATTCGCTGCTTTTAATTTATGCTAGAATAAATCCGTCAAGTGTGCTCAGTGGTGGCCGCAGGGGGCTGCTGGATATGACAGAGACCATGATCTCCATACAGAGATGTTTCTCACCTCAAAGATGACAGTGGAGTTTTAACCAGAGACAGTATAGGATGAGATGGGTCACGAAGTCCCGCTTAAGTTAAAAGAGCCATACGCTTTTTTTAAAGAGACATTGCCTTGTCATTGTCTTTTTACTTTAGTTGCGTGATTTTAGTTAAATAAACAATTTATGGTACCATTTTATTGCTGTCTTTTATTATTTTACGTAAAGGGATAGTTCAGCCAAAAATTAAAATGCTCTCATCATTTCTTTCTTCTGCTTAACACAAACAAAGATTTTTAGAAGAATATTTCAGCTCTGTAGGTCCATACAATGCAAGTGAATGGTGGTCAGAACTTTGAAGTTCTAAAAAGCACATAAAGGCAGCATAAAAGTAATCCATAAGACTCCAGTAGTTAAATCCATATATTCAGATATGATATGGTAGGTGTGGGTGAGAAAAAGAAACAGAGAAACACTTTTTAAGTCTGTTTTACTATAAATTGTCCTCCCTGCCCAATAGGTGGCAATATGCACAAAGACTGTGAATCGCCGAAAACAAAAGAAGAATGTGAAAGTTAAAGTGGAGATTTATAGTAAAAAAGGACTTAAATATTGATCTGTTTCTCACCCACACTTATCATATTACTTCTTAAGATATGGATTTAAGCACTGGAGTCATATGGATTAATTTTATGCTGCCTTTATGTGCTTTTTGGACCTTCAAAGATCTGGCCACCATCCACTTGCATTGTATGGACCTACAGAGTTGAGATATTCATCTAAAAATCTTCGTTTGTGTTCTGCAGAAGAAAGAAAGTCATACACATCTGTGATGGCATGAGGGTGAGTAAATGATGAAATAATTAAACATTTTAGGTGAACTAACCCTTTAAATGTAATCTTGACCAACACTTTTGGAGATTTTGGTCTTTCTCATTCAAGTAAATATGAGTTGTACTTGTATGACTAGAAAATAGTTACCAGAAAATGTTAAAAATATGGGCCCCTGAATGACCTGGCTTGCTTAAAAGGAATTTTAGAGGTTCCCCCAATTTAAATGTCTGAGTAATCAAAGTGGACTCTCAGTAAGGTAAAGCAAAATTATATGGCTTCCAAATGTCAGACAACAAACACAGGCATGTTATAGTCACAAATACACTTAAAGTATATTTCCAACCCTGCATGACTTGGGTAAGACTTTTGTGAGCACCATATCATACAAAGGCAGCACATTATCCGTCTCTCCTATGTATTGTATTCTATTCAATCCATGAGCAATCAATCCACACTCAGGTTAATTTAAAACCCTCCAAAACAATGGGACCGCCATTTAAGGCATGGTGGCCTGTGAAATAAAACTCTAATGGATATCCGCGGGAGACTGCCACAAAGAATGATTAATTAGGTCTTAATAGTGAGCTTTAAAGCTGTACTCTTCGTCTCATTAGAGTTGAAAAGCAAGCATTTTAGCTACAATAGTTATTATCCTTTCATAGCACTCCAAGTTGATCTTTTGTCCCAGTCCCACTATCTGATATTAAGGCTTTTGCTGTGGAGATGTCTGACATTTAACAGAGCCTGTGGTGCTGCTAAGGGGAGCAGGGCGTCTCTCTGGGGTGAGACATTGTGTGAGTCCGCCTCCCTGGTGGCTTACAGCAGCCTGATATTACTCACCTTGACACCTTGCCATTGCCTTCAATAAGAGGGAATGACACTTGGGTCTTGCCAGACAAATAAAGTGTTGAAAATTAGCTCTAATTGGCATTATCAGGCACAATGTGATCTCCTGGCATCAGTTGAAAGGAATTAATGGAAAAACGTAATTGTAATTGCACCGGCCAGCCAAATAGAAATAAATAACTTGGGGGTTGAGTGTTTGGCAGAAATGCTTTAGCAAAAATCCATAATTCACATGTCTAAATTTGGTCAGTATGCAGATCATTTGGGGTTTTTTTCACCCAAAATACAAAATTCAGAAGATTCTGTCACCATAATCCATAAAACTCCAGTGGTTTAATCCTTATCTTCAGAAGCGATATGATAGGTGTGGGTGAGAAAAAGATAAATATTTAAGTCTTTTTTAACTATATCTCTCCACTTTCACTTTTACATTCTTTCACATTTTGAAAGTGGAATTGAAAGTGGAGATTTATCAAAAAAAAAAAAAAAACGAAAAAAAAAAAAAGGATTTATATATTGTTCTGTTTATAATATCGCTTCTGAAGATATGGATTAAACCACCAGAGTCATATGTATTGCTTTTATGTGACCTTTATGTGATTTTTGGAGTTTCAAAGGTCTGGTCATCATTCACTTGCATTGTAAGGACCAACAGAGCTGAGATTTTCTTTTAATAAATCTTGGTTTGTGTTCAACAGAAGAAAGTAACACATCTGGGATGGCATGAGTGTGAGTAAATGATAAGAGAATTTTCATTTTTGGCTGAACTATCCATTTAAGCCAGTCGATTGGAAACCACATTCATGGGTGTACAACAAATGAAGCAGGATAAGTTATGTGCCAAATTTTGGCATAAGAAGAAGAATTGGGTTAGGGATTTGGAAAATCCCTCAACGAAAGTCAGATCAATAGTAATTGTTAAAGAAAGCGCCACTACTTCTACTATAACTACTACTACTACTACTACTTATAATAATAGTTATAATAGGTGCATGATGCCCTGCCACTTGCCATTAATTTGGTTTCTGAAACTGGTAGTGATGGTTGAAGTTGAAATTTCATAGAAAAGTTCATCAATCATTATAAAGTGATTAGTGATATATTTGCATTATGAAATCAAAACAAAATATTGTGCTTTAGAAATCTGGGTGTCTGCTAGTCTGGGAATAGAACATCTGTTCATATTAGTAGCAAATCAATTATAAGTCACACATGTGTCAAGCCCAGAGATATGAAGGGATAAGATGCTCCACATGACACAATTCACACTTGGGAAGCCCATCACAACATTTCCATATGGCTATGCTGACCATTCTATCGACTTTAATACATCAAGTATTCAACCCACGGGATTTTTTTCAAAACTTTATTCCCTACAAAGCCACTGAGAGAAACAAACCTTTTACGCACACATTCCCTGACTTTTTCTTTGTGTTTTCATAAAAAGCGATGGGACAGGAAATATCTCACCACAACAGACTGAAGTTCATGCCATGTTACTCGGCCCCTCTGTACAAAAACCTCCATAATTCGTCCATATGTCATTTCTCCCAAGTGGAAAAAACAGTCAAAAAATGTTTAATGCTATGCAAAAGAACGATAACGCTATGCAAAAAATGCATTACAGTCCACTGGGATTGTCAGTCTGAAGATATAGTATCAAAATACGGCATTCTACTGACTGTCAGCTTTTATGCAGATGCATTTTGGCCATGCCTGCCTTTGAACAATTTGTCATACTTTGATATTGTATTAACCTGCGAATGCTGACTCTTCATTTGTTCAATTCTAAGGGGAGAGGTATGGCTCAGAAAAAGCAATATTTCAATGGAAAGAGAAGAGAACAAGAGCAGAGGTGCACAGTAGATCCGGCTGAACATTAAAAAAGGCTGAAGATGAAGGCAGGGTGCGATTCATCATGCGGGCCTGCTGGTGTGGCCCAGTATCTGCGAGTATTTACATTATTGGAGCAAAGGTGAGGTGTAAACACACATTTCCTCTTGGTTTACGTTCTGCTCAATGCACCTAATTGGCTTTCGAGTGCATCATCCTCTCCTTGGAAAATGGGAGTTGATGAATGTTTATCTGGGTGCTACTGTGAATCTAAAGAGGAACTCCCTGAAAATCACCAAATAAATGCTCCAGTAACAGCACTGGCCCAGGACATTAGCCTATTGTAAAACTCGAAACTGCATACAAACAATTTGTCACCTAGAGATGCTTGTTCCACAAAGGGGTGAGGAATTTATTTAAATGGTTTATTGACTTCAAAGCATAACAGAAATGTCCAATAAAAGGGAAAACAACATGATTAGACTAGGTTTGTAGTTAATGCATGTTTTATGATGTTAAAATACTTCTTACTATCCAATGTGCAAAGACAACTATAAGTAAGCCATTTGTAGACTGTAACATAGCTCTGTTTGTTTGATTGACCAGACTGGACAGACATAACAACATTTGCTCAACAAATGGTACGAATCTGGGGGTTTGGACACAACATGTTTGTTCAACCAATGAAAGATGGGTAATGTTTGGGGAAGTGTTTCAAAACACTCATTATGTTTAAATGTCCATTTGGTGCTGCAATAGAAGCACAGAAATTACACACTTCACTTTAAAGGGATAGTTCACCCAAAATTGACAATTCATTTACACACCCTCATGCCGTCCCAGGTGTGTATGACCTCTGTGTATGATTTTTTTCTGCTGAACACAAACTAAGAATTTTAGAAGAATATTTTAGCTCTGTAGTTCATACAATACAAGTGAATGGTGACTAGAACTCCAAAAGCTCCAAAAAGGAGAGAAATTCAGCATTAAAGTAATCCATAAGACTCCTGTGGTTTAATCAATGTCTTCTGAAGTGATCCCAGTTGGTTTTGAGTGGGAGCAGACCAAAATATAACTCCTTTTTCACTGGACATCTTTACAGCAGTCTCCTTGGCGATTTTGATTTCAAGCTAGATTACACTTACCATCCGCCATCCACTCTGCGCATGCTTCAAATGCTAATCGAGCTTGAAACCATGATCGTGCCTAGAGACTGCAAAGTGAAAAAGGAGTTGTTTTGGTCTGTTCTCAGTGAAAACCAACTGGATTGCTGAATAGTATATGTGGAAATTAGATTATGTAAATGTGAATAATATTATGCATTTAAATTTTTAATTAAAGAGGCTTCGACAACCCACACATACAAGACTATGATTAATCTTGGAAAATTTTTCACATTGATGTATAATTATGTATAATTATTACAACTCGAGTACAACACCCAATTTAAAAGGGTTGCTTTTCTTGCTTGATTTCTGGTAATGCAATTTCTATGATTTGGTTCAAAACTCTGTCTACAAATGTCAGTACATATTAGTGTAAAGTATTTGTCAGCCCATTGAGGGTGAATATTTTCTCACACCCTGACTGATTTTAAAGATACTGTATACAGTTGAAGAACTACAGGGTAGGCCTTTATTATAAAGTGAAAATAACAAAAGCTAATCTACAAGAAAAAAATGGAAATGAATTAAGTAGCCTACTTCATAAGAAATCTTGGTAACAGTGTAATGGGGTTGTATACGTTTACATTAGTTAATGCAGTCGTTAACATGGATTAACAATTAATCTTGGCTAATGTTAATTTCAACATATATTAATATATTTTAACATTTAAAATTGTACAACCAAGTTGGGACAGTATGAAAATTGCTAAGAAAAACTAAAAGGAGTGATTTGTAAATTATATTCACCCTTTGCTATATTGAAACCTCTACAACTACACATAATATGATGTTTTAACTTGTGAATTTTATTGTTTTTTTGAAAATGTACAGTAATTTCAATTCAGATGATTGCAATATGCTCCAAAAGTTGAGACGGGGGCAGTTTAAGACTAACAATTTGACAAGTTGAAATAACAAGGCAATGTGAAACGGGAGATGTTAAACAGGTGAGGCAATTGTGTCATAATACTGTATACTGTATAAGGAGCCTCCAAAAACAACCTAGTCCTTCAAGAGCAAGGATCGTTCAAGATTTGTCAATTTGCCAACAGATGCTTCAGCAAATAGTCCAGCACTTTGAGAACAATGTTCCCTAAAGACAAATCAGAAGGATTTATAGCATTTCACCCTCTACAGTGCAAGGAATTCAAGGAATCTAGTCAAATCTCTGTGTGTAAAGGGCAAGACGAAGAACACTTCTGAATGCATGTGATCTCTGATCCCTCAGATGGCACTGTCTTAAAAAATGGCATTCATCTGTAATGGATATCATGAACATGGGCTTGGGATAACTTTAGTAAGCTTTGTCAACACCATTCGCCGCTGCATCCACAGATGCAAGTTAAGACTTTATTATGCAAAGCAGAAGCCCTACATCAACACTGTCCCGAAGCTCTGCCAACTACTCTGGGCTCAGTCTCATCTTAGATGGAAAGCAGAACAGTGGAACCGTGTTTTTTGGTCTGAAGAGTCCACATTTAAAAAAAGTTTTTGAAAAACAAAGCCGTTGTGTTATCCGGGCCAAAAAGGAAAAGGGCCATCTAAGCTGTTATTAGCGTCAGGTCCAAAAGCCAGTGTCTGTATGGGCCAGGAGTGTGTCAGTGTCCATGGCATGGGTAACTCGCACATCTGTGAGAACACCATGAATGCAGACAGATTTTGGAGCAACATATACTGCCATCCAGTCTTTTCCAGGGACTTCCCTGCATTTTCCAGCAGGACAATTTCAAACCACATACTGCCCGGATTACATGTGCATGGCTGTGTAAGCAGAGAGTGTGGGTGCTAGATTGGCCTGCCTGCAGTCTTGACCTGTCTCCAGTTGAGAATGTGTGGTGTATTATTAACACACACCATCCGGCAACAAAGACCCCATACAATTGTGCAGCTAAAGACCTACATAATGGATGAATGGGGGAAAATTCCACTTTCTAAACTTAACAAACTTGTGTCTTCAATGCCCAAATGCTTAATAAGTGTTATTAAAAGAAATGGTGGTTTCACAGTGGTAAACACACGACTTCCCAACTTTTTTGGAGCGTGTTGCAATCATCTGATTTGAAATTACTGTACATTAAAAAAATAAAAATAAATTAAATTCACAAGGAAAAACATCATATAATGTGTAGCTGTAGAGCTTTCAATATAGCAAAGTGTGATTATAATTTACAAGTCACTAATTTTTGTTTTTATTAGCATTTTTCATATTGTCCCAACATTTTTGGAATTGGGGTTGTACATATTAACATTATTTAATGTATTATGAACAATAAACTAGTATATTTACAAATAAACATAATAAATCCTTTAAAAATTATTATTCAGTGTTCATGATACCTACCTAATGCAGTTAATGTATAGGATCTTATTGTAAAGTGTATCCAAATCTTAATTAATATTTTAATCATATATTGTATTTAACATAACAGGACAAATATAGAGTGCAAAAAAAAAAAAGAAAAAAGAACCATTGCTGATGGCTTTAAGAAACATATTATATAAATGAGGCCAAAAAGAATTAAAATACATTTATAGGAGACATGAGTCTTTGTCAAGGGGTTAAATAAATTTAGCATTTGTACTTAAAACTCTGTTTAACTCCCAGGAGATCACTTGGATCAGCTCCTGATTTCCATGCTCTTAAAAGTACATCTACCAGCACACGCGCCCACACACATGAACACACACACATAACCACAGATCAGATAGAATAAAAAGCAGGTTATTTAAACATTTTTCTGCCTGCCGGGAATGCAAAGGGCTCAGCACTTTTTCACAAAAGAACTGTCCTTTTTTATAAAAATGACTGGCTCTCCTTTGTCACAGAGCACTCTGTGCAGACCTTCCTTCTTTTTTTTTTCTTCTTCTTTTTTTTATGCATTTAGCTGCACTTCAGGCAAAATAACAACTTACTTTTTTTTTCTTTTATGTGAGTCTAGGGCAGATAGCTTTTTCCCCATTTTTCTGTTGAAACAAGAAAAAAAAAAAGATTACTTCCATGCCAGTGACCATTTGCTGCCCTTAAAGTGATGTGTGACCCTGTTTTATTTGATTTTATTTGTTCACTTTTCATTACTGTATTTCTTGTGATCTACAGAAAAGGCAGAGCGAAGCGGTGAGACATCTATTTAAGATGACAAAAGAGACCCTCGCCTGGTACCAACTACGTTAGAAATTAACTTTTGAAAAGTTATCTTTGTTGTTAGAAGTTGAATGACAAAGAGACACATGAAGATTTTTTTTAAATGGACTTTTGTATCATGGGACCGTGTGCTGCAACATCAAAACAAGGATGCTTTTCCAAAAGGAACGTTTTAATTGAGGTTGCTCATTCATAGCTCAGGGTAATTAATGGAGTTCCTTGTTATGTTTTAACTTTCTAAAATGCCTTAAGATTAAAACCTCCTGAGACCCGGTGAGTGTGACTACTGTGTGAATTTTCCATTTCGCTTTTTGATTTGTAACTAGTAGCACCTAATAAACATGCAAAAAAAAAAAAAAAAAACATTAATTCTAGACCAAATAATTTTCCTAAAAATGTATGTCAACATGTAGAGAGCGGGACTAAGTTGTGAAATATAAAATAATACCAAGCTATAGAATGTCAAAGTGTTTATTTTGTTTCCAGGAGTGTTGGTTATTCAAGTTTTTGAGATGTTACAGACATTACATCAAAAATTAGCATAAACAATTCTGATTTAATGTAATGGCCAGCATCATCCAATCACTGCCAACCATGTTAAAATAAAATTAGTCATTATACATTTTGAATCTATGTACTGGTAACCATTGTCCCATATCTGCCAAACATGTTGAGTGGTCCAAACATAATCTGCAGCCTGAAACTGAACTTTTGAAAGGAAGTTTGGATTAAATGCACTTAGCTGCACAGGAAAGCTTTAGGATGCTCCCTTGCTCCCAATTTAGTGAATGACTTAACCTCCAGTGTGCTGTCTTTCTGCATTGGTCTCAGAACAGTTCGAAATGCACCTTATTTTTATCCTAACTCCATTAAAGCCTCTGAAAGCAAACTTTCAGCTTTTGGATGCATCCATTGATTCTAAATGTGATAATGCACAGTAAAATTAGCTAAAGTACACATTAGTGTACATTGGGTTTAGCAGCATGGTGTTTCGCGATAAATCGCTCAAATTTTAAAAATGCCATATCGGATGAAACTAGAGACTCTAATCTTTTGACTCAAATCGTTTTCAATGTAAAAACGTAATTAGGCTTCTTACCATATGTAGTTTTGTTGGCGTTTCTCCCAAAGACAAACTCTGTTGTTTTGTCACATGACTCGAAAGTTTAACCCTTTACTGAAATACCTTAAAAAGATGTCTTCTGAACTAAGATCAGTCAGTAAATTAAATTAAATTATGCGTTGCGTATAGCGAAGCCAAAATACAATGCCCACGCATGTGTACGCAGGGTCGCCACAAGGTTAATACAAATATACATTTGAGACCATGTGTATAGCTATAAAATTAATGTAAACAGCATAGCCTTGATAATTTGAAATTTTATGAGACATTTTTGAGAAAAATTTGATCAGTTGCAACATTGTTGAAATCTGCTATCATTTGCTGTCCATTTAATCTAGAAATGTAGATATTAAATAGAAATAGTTTTTCTTTCTTAAGGATTGTTTAATACCAATTTTTCACACTCACTGAAATATCTGGAAGTACTCAAGCTTTTTTCAACAGAAGTAAAATATGGTACGGCAATTTGATCTATTTTTCACACATTCATTTTCCTGCACTCTGTAATTGCTATGGGTTACTGTGTGCTTGCTGATGACCTTATACTCTGTAGGTCTCTGTTACTGTGGTAAAGAGTGATGGAAATGTACAAGATGTGTGTGGGTCCGAGTCAAGCAGTATAAAGGGAAGATTCTCTTGAGTTAATGAGCTTCAGGCACCTCGTTCTTTGGTAATTATGAGCATAAGCTTCCATATCTGTTTGCCCAGTGTCCTTCACACCAGGTTACATCCAGAAATAAGATGGCAAAGCCATACACATTCCTTCACAGTGATTTCAGACTGCCATGAAACCTAGGGCAGAGATGAGCAAGAAAGATACGTGTTAAAAACGTGTATGTGAGAGGGAGACGAGGTGATTGGGGAAAAGCCCTTAAGTGCTTATTTCCTTAAGAGATAAGTAATTATCTGTCTGACTAAAATGCTATGCTGATTTGTGCCTTTGTGTGAAAATCTCAAAGATGAAATCTTTGAGAAGGGGTCTTTGCCCCTTTTAACCCCATGTTTCCCTGAAGACACAATTAGCCAAGATGCTAATTATGACTTGCATAAAACAATAGCATTAATGCTCAGTCATTTAGTGTGATTTGATTATTCAATTATAACTGTTTAGTAGGACTGCTGGCAGCTAAAAGCAGTATAAATACTGGTGTCTCAAAAATGTGAACTGATGAGAAAATTGTGTGATGAAAAAGGAATTTTTTGATATATTAATAGAAATGTGTGAAGAAACTAAATATAAATTGTTTTCTTGGAACATTTACAATAAACAAACAACTTTATTAAATAAAAAGTTTACGATTTTCAGAAGTGCCTTTTCTTTTAGAAGCTTGTGCAAATGACATTAAAAAATAGCTTAAGCTCTTTTTCGAAACGGTTTTAAAATTCGACATTTTCAGATACACTGGGAATGGAATAGAAATAAATTCAACTGCTGACCACTGGTCATCAGGATTCTTGTTAGGACGGTGTCATGCTCTTGGAGCTTTCACTGTTTATGGGTGCAGAAAGAAGCAATTGTTACAGCGTTGTTAATATAGACGCATTTTGTATTAGGGCAGACATGTAGACGGTTGGATGAGAACAATTCATGTGAAAGAATGTGAGGAGTTCACCAGTGCTTAAATCCGCAAGATATATGTCATAATCAGATGAACTTGAATATTTTTGCCTAGATACATAAAACGAATTATAATCTAGAAAATGGTTGTAATGGCAGTCAAAGCCGATCTTTTCAACTTTCTCAAATGCATTCTAAAGGGGATGTCTTTAAAATTTGACATGTGAATTTGTAAAAAAAAAAAAAAGAAGAAGAAAAAATAAATATGAACAAATTCAGAAAATTTCCCAGAAATATACATCTATCATAGTGTAAAAAATAGCATTCTCTGTTGATAGTAAATTAATAGTAAATTAAGATTGCAGCATCATAAGACAAAGTTTTTTTTATTATTATTATTATTTTTATCGTGATGTTCATTTATTGATTTTTTTATTTTTTATTATTGGCTAAATGTGTAAATTGTTTTTGAAATTTATATATTTAATAATGGCAGTCAAATAAAGCCTTTCTTTTCAACCTTCTCAAAGGCATTATCAAGGGAATGTTGTAGGAAGCTGACATGTGAAGCCACAAAAACTTGCACTGTAGCCTAATTTACTTTCAGTTTGTCACAAAACACAGACAAATACAAATTTCAAGAACTATTTAAACATTCATAAAATTTCCAAAAAATATATGTGATACTAGTGGTAAAAAAGCCTTTAATCATCCCCTTCTCAACAATAAAAAAACAATGTGTTGCTAAATTTGTAAATAGTTCTTAAAGTTTCCATTTGTTGTATTTTTGACAAATTGGCAGTACTGTAAATAAAGCAACACTGCATGTTTGTCCATGTCACCTTTATGTGTTTTAGTTCATGTTTTTCATGTCTTTTATTTTCAAGTTTAGTTCCTGTTCATGTCATGTGATTTCCTGTTCCCTCATGTGATCTTGTCGTGTTTCCCCTTTTCATGTGTCTTGTTTTCATTGGTTCTTTGTTTGATAATGTTGTTATTAGTCTTTTCATTGGTTTAAGTTCATTTAGTCTTGTTATCTTGTTTATTAGTTTAGTCTTGTGATTGGTTGTCTTGTTTACTTGTTACCCATGTCCTTGTATTTAAGCCCTCATGTTTGCCATTGTCTAAAGTGAGGTATTGTGTATGTAAGTTTGTTTTGGTTGAGTCTAGAGTCAAGTCTAGTTTTTGTCAAATCTAGTTCATGTTTAGGTTCATGTTTTTAGTTAAGGTTTTTTGAATTACATGGTTGAAAAATAAATTGCACTTGAGTTCATCTTCACACCATCGTCTCTTCGTCTGCCTGTTGCCAATATCGTTACAGTCCACTTTTAACCATTATAAATCATGTTTATTTTTATTAATGATTTTGTTTGTTTTTTGGAAACTGGCTAAATGTGTAGATAGCTATTGACATTTGATCTATGAACATATTGACTATGAACATATGTAATTTTATATATTGTTTAAATAAGTTTAAATAAGTTCTAATCTAAAGCCAGTAGAAGGGGGAACATGTATTTTAAAACAGTCAAATAAACAAGTTCTTAAAGTTACAAACAAAACAATCTAATAACTTGTTGGCAAATATTTGATATTTAGAAAGTTTCAAATCTTCAGAAAAATATCCTTAATATGCTTCCAACAATATTTACGTAGCTGGTTTAATATCACGCAGTTTTAATGTCAATACACAATGTAGGTTTTTATAGGTCATACTATCTTGCTAAAGCAAGTTCAGTGTTTTATCCAACAAGTGAAGATCCAATCCGTGCAAGCAAAACTAAACCTTAAAAACTAAACCATAGACACAAGAACAAACAAATCTCTGTCTTATACTTCATCTCCCGCAGCGTGTGAGCTTGGAGAGTGGTGGACACAGCAAGTGGTTTTATCACTGGAGATGTGGTGTGATTAGATGAGACAAGTGCTCCCTGTGCTCCTCACTTTGACTGTGCTGATGGGTCTGAGCCACATGGGAATGACTGCTTCTCCCTTCCGCTTCTCTAGCACTGCCATCCTTGGAGTGATTACTCCCCTCTCTGCTCTTCCCTTAACCCCTCCATGTCTGAAGGGACACAAGCCCTACAGTGAGTACTGTCACTGAACAGGGCAGTGTCGCTGACTCTGCCTCCGGAGTGCTCGCTCACATAACCACCACTTTTTGTATCTGGTTCTTATTTTTACATTATTTTTGTCTTTGCTTCATTCTGCAAGTAGTAATGGGTTAGGAGCTCTATTTTTCTCTCTTCCTAAGGGACATGTTCTTTTTTAAAGCTGAAGTAGGTAATTTCTGTGACACTAGCGCCACTGAATGGAATTGCAAAAATATACAATATTTTCAAAACAGCTTTCTGAATACGCCCCTCATCTGCTGTTTATCAAACAAAGAGATAATCCCACCCCCAACTAACACCATTGGTTGAATAACATTGTTGGGGCGGGTCTAAGCAGGTCGCTCAAAACAAACACAGGAATTTTCATAGTGCCACAGAGATACAGTGTTTACAGTTTTTGAGAAAATTAACCTCCGAATGTCTTACTTATAGTTGTCTGTGCACATGAAGCTGGGATAGAAGAATGTATTTTAATACTAAAAAAGTTACATACTTCAGCTTTAAGAAAACCCTGACCTGATCATAAATATTGGGTTTCGGGTTCTGAACAGCAGCCGTCAGTGGATTTGGGGAGTGCTGCATTTTCAACAATTTGTTAAGCATTATATAATGTAATAATGTTTGTTAATGTTAATGAAAGTTATTATAAAAGAGATATCTATGGTTTATAAGGAAGAAATATATGTAGGTTCTTTTTGAACTATCGAAAAAATAACTAATTTTAACTAGTTTCAATAGGCCTGTACAATTTAGTTTTTGGAAATTGGCCGTGAAGTATCTTAATTTATGTAAAATCCTGAGTTTGTCTTGATCCACTGATCCTGACTGAAATTTAAAGAAGCCCAAATCTTCAATAATCTTTTGTTTAAACTCCACAACTGACAATCTGGGGGCATTTTTAGCTCAATTTGAACAAAGCACCTATTGAAAGCAGTTATTTTCTGGGGTGCTGAAAGAACCTGGAAGTGCCACCGCTGAGCGTTTTATTAAACAGCAACATCTGTGGGTTTGGAATGACATGATGGTGAGTAAATTACAATGTAATATTAATGTTTGGTTGAAGTAACCCCTTAAAGTGTTTTCTTGTTGCTTTTTGTTTCTTTTCACAGTGGTAACTAAAAGGTCTGAAGTGTGTCATACAGCAATTCAAGAGGCTCATCCGATTGTATAACAAATCCCTACTCTAATTAGAGCTGATTTTTATTTCCAGCTCTAATTATCAGAATATTATTTTCTCCTTCATCAAACCCTGTTTTGACATTGAACATTGCTGCATCTGTAGGGAGCTGATCTAGGTCAGATCCCCTGGTCTCCCCCTCTGACCTCAGAGCTCCACAGAGAAACCAAGGTTCATTTATGAACTTGTTAAGGAGTTAACAGTGAGTCAGAAAGTCACTTGGAGTCATTTTCAGCCCAAGCCTAATTACAGGTCCATCTTCCCTGAGCAATTCCTCATTCAGGGCCTACTCTAATAAATATTAACAAATGAATTAGAGCTAATGTTTTTGAATTAAGTGTCTGTGGTTAGCCATCATTAATAAGAGCTCTGAAGTGCTTCACTCATGAGCTCATTACTTTTTAACCTTCAATTTACTGCCATTTTCTGTCTTCTAATGGTCTCTTAAAGGCCATCATAGAGAAGGGTGCATGTTTTTATTCAAACAGAAGCAAATTAGCCTTTAAGAGACATTGTGGAAACAAATAAAAACATATGAACTAGTCAAACCAGATTATCTGTAGTAGTCGCTCAATATTGAGCAGGGCTGCAACTGATCTCAGACTCTCACTTGAGAGATCATCTAATCCTGACCAGACTGCCAAAGACCATCAGTAATTTCTAGAATGAATGTGCTGAAGTTTTGGTGCTGCAGGGGACATTTGTAAGGGAAGGTCTTGGTCTTGACAGTGTTATAACTTGCTGTTGGTCGATACTATAATTCAAATATCCTTCTAGAATAATAACTAAACTTTTCATTTGGCGAAAAATGTCTGGACCATGGGTCTGACCTCACTGTTGAAAAAATAAAAGAAAAAATTATATATATATATATATATATATATATATATATATATATATATATATATATATATATATATATATATATACAGTTGTGCTCAAAAGTTTGCATACCCTGGCAGAAATTGTGAAATTTTGGCATTGATCAAAAGTTTACATACCCTTGAATGTTTGGCCTTGTTACAGACAAACAAGGTGACACACACAGGTTTAAATGGCAATTAAAGGTTAAATTCCCACACCTGTTGCTTTTTAAATTGCAATTAGTGTCTGTGTATAAATAGTCAATACGTTTGTTGGCTCTCACGTGGATGCACTGAGCAGGCTAGATACTGAGCCACGGGGAGCAGAAAAGAACTGTCAAAAGACCTGTGTATCAAGGTAATGGAACTTAATAAGGATGGAAAAGGATATAAAAAGATATCCAAAGCCTTGAAAATGCCAGTCAGTACTGTTCAATCACTTATTAAGAAGTGGAAAATTCGGGGATCTCTTGATACCAAGCCAAGGTCAGGTAGACCAAGAAAGATTTCAGCCACAACTGCCAAAAGAATTGTTCGGGATACAAAGAAAAACCCAAAGGTAACCTCAGGAGAAATACAGGCTGCTCTGGAAAAAGATGGTGTGGTTGTGTCAAGGAGCACAATACGACGATACTTCAACAAAAATGAGCTGCACGGTCGAGTTGCCAGAAAGAAGCCTTTACTGCGCCAATGCCACAAAAAAGCCCGGTTACAATGTGCCCGACAACACCTTGACACGCCTCACAGCTTCTGGCACACTGTAATTTGGAGTGACGAGACCAAAATAGAGCTATGTTTGGAGAGGGGTCAACAAGGCCTATAGTGAAAAGAATACCATCCCCACTGTGAAGCATGGTGGTGGCTCACTGATGTTTTGGGGGTGTGTGAGCTCTAAAGGCACGGGGAATCTTGTGAAAACTGATGGCAAGATGAATGCAGCATGTTATCAGAAAATACTGGCAGACAATTTGCATTCTTCTGCACAAAAGCTGCGCATGGGACGCTCTTGGACTTTCCAGCACAACAATGACCCTAAGCACAAGGCCAAGTTGACCCTCCAGTGGTTACAGCAGAGAAAGGTGAAGGTTCTGGAGTGGCCATCACAGTCTCCTGACCTTAATATCATTGAGCCACTCTGGGGAGATCTAAAACATGTGGTTCATGCAGACGACCAAAGACTTTGCATGACCTGGAGGCATTTTGCCAAAAGACTGCAAGCTGTCATTGATGCTAAAGGGGGCAATACACAGAATTAAGTACTAAGGGTATGCAGACTTTTGAACAGAGGTCATTTAATTTTTTTCTTTTTGCCATGTTTTGTTTTATGATTGTGCCATTTTGTTATAACCTACAGTTGAATATGAATCCCATAAGAAATAAAAGAAATGTGTTTTGTCTGCTCACTCATGTTTTCTTTAAAAATGGTACATATATTACCAATTCTCCAAGGGTATGCAAACTTTTGAGCACAACTGTATCAGTTGTTTACATAAACCTTAGCCAAATACATTTAAACTCAGTTTTTCACAATTCCTGGCATTTAACCATAGAAAACATTCCCTGTCTTAGGTCAGTTAGGATCACTACTTTATTTTAAGAATGTGAAAGTCAGAATAATAGTAGAGATAATTATTTATTTCAGCTTTTATTTCGAAGTTTACATACACTTTGTTAGTATTTGGTATCATTGCCTTTAAATTGTTTAACTTTGGTCAAACATTCTGGGTAGCCTTCCACAAGCTACTCACAATAAGTTGCTGGAATTTCAGTTCATTCCTCCAGACAGAACTGCTGTAAATAAGTCAGGTTTGTAGGCCTCCTTGCTCGCACAGGCTTTTTCAGTTCTGCCCAAAAAATGTATATCGGATTGACGTCAGGGTTTGTGATGGCCATATGCACTTGCAAACTGTAGTCTGGCTTTTTTTATGGCGGTTTTGGAGCAGTAGCTTCTTCCTTGCTTAGGTCGATATAGGACTTGTTCTACTGTGCATATAGATACTTGTCTACCTGTTTCCTCCAGCATCTTCACAAGGTCCTTTGCTGTTGTTCTGGGATTGATTTACACTTTTCGCACCAAACTATATTCATCTCTAGGAGACAGAATGCGTCTCCTTCCCAAGCGGTATGATGGCTGTGTGGTCCCATGGTGTTATACTTGTGTACTGCTGTTTGTACAGATAAATATGGTACCTTCAAGCATTTGTAAATTGCTCCCAAGGATGAACCAGACTTGTGGAGGTCCACAATGTTTTTTCTGAGGTCTTGGCTGATTTCTTTTGAAGATAGGCCTTAAAATACATCCACAGGTACACCTCCAATTCAGTACACCTCCTATCAGAAGCTAATTGACTAATTGTCTAAAGGCTTGACATCATCTTCTGGAATTTTCCAAGCTGCATAAAGGCACAGTTAACTTAGTGTATGTAAACTTCTGACCCACTGGAATTGTGATATAGTCAATTAAAAGTCAAACAATCTGTCTAAACAACTGTTGGAAAGATTACTCATGTCATGCACAAAGTAGATGTCCTAAACGACTTTCCAAAACTATAGTCTGCTTATATGAAATCTGTGGAGTTGTTAAAAAAATGAGTTTTAATGACTTCAACCTAAGTTTAAACTTCTGACTTTAACTATATATATATAGAAAGAGAGAGAGAGAGAGAGAGAGAGAGAGAGTTTGGATTGAATGCACTTAGAGAGCTGCACAGAGAGCTATAGTATGCTTCCTTACTCCCTTGCTCCCTATTTAGTGAATGACTTCACCTCCAGTGTGCCGTCTGTCTGCAGTGGTGTCAGAAGTGTTTGAAATGCACCTTATTTTCATCTAACTCCATATAAAGCCTCAGAAAGCAACATTTTCCAGTTTTTGGATGCATCCATTGATTCTCAATATGATAATGCACAGTGAATATAGGATATTTAACTTAAACAGAGCATACAGTCCACAAAAGTGGTCATTGTGTTTAACAATGTGCCATTTCACGTTAAATTGCTCAAATTTAAAAAATGGCATATTGTATGAAACTAGAGACACTAATCTTTTTACTCAAATTGGTTTAATGTAAAAACTTTATTAAGTTTCTTACCAGATGGAGTTTTGTTGGCATTTCTCCCAAACACAAGATAGATGGCATATTGTTTGATCACATGACTCCGTGCGTGGAAAGTTTACTGACAGCCCAGAGTCTCCTGAGCTGAGATCAGTCAGTTTAAATAAAATTAAATTATGCGTTGTGTATAGCAAAGCCAAAATGTAATGTCCACGCATGTGGACGCAGGGTCTCAGGAGGATATATATATGCATATATACACTCAGTAAGCATTTTATTAGGAAGACATGTACACCTACTTATTCATGCAATTATCTAACCAGCCAATCGTCTGGCAGCAGTGCAATGCATAAAGTCATGAATATATGGGTCAGGAGCTTTGGTTAATGTTCACATCAACCATCAGAATGGGGAAACAATCTGATCTCACTGATTTCAACCGTGGCTTGATTGTTGGTGCCGTCCATGGTTTGAGTATTTCTGTAACTGCTGATCTCCTGAGACTGTGATGTACAACAGTCTCTTGAGTTTACTCAGAATGGTGTTAAAAACAAAAAACTTCCAGTGAGCAGCAGTTCTGCAGATGGAAAAGCCTTGTTGATGAGAGAGGTCAACGGAGAATGGCCTGACTGGTTTGAGCTGACAGAAAAGCTATGTTAACTCCGATAACCACCAGAATAGCTTCTCAGAATGCACAACATGTCAAACCTTGAGGGCCGATGGGCTAAAACAGCAGAAGACCACGTCGGGCACTTTATTAGGACCATATTGTTCCTAATAAAGAGTTAAGTGAGTATATATAAATACTCAGTTTTCAACTATCTTATCACTTATTATTTGCACTAAATAATCAATTATTTTACATCTCAGTTCTTGCTTAAAAACTATTGATATATACTGTAGGGAACATCTTGAAAACAAAGGCACTTTTAATTGTCTATTTATGCACATATTCCATTAAGAAAGACTGACTTAGAGCCATCTAAGCAGCAACACTGGTTCCAAAAGCTATAATTCAAATTTCTCTTAAAATGCCAATTTTGAGAGATCTCATTTATCAAAACTGCCATTTCAATGGTGATTATTTTTTTAAGCAATGCTAAGCAATAGAGAAAAGCTACCGGTTACTGTTTCAGCAATCTTCCTGTCAGTGCTTCAGAAAACGTAGAACGTAGAGAAAAATTTAGAACGTAGAGAAAGGGTGGGGGTGGGGGTAAATGGTTTAGCTAGACCCACAGAACTATGGAAAGATGAATACTCAGTCTTTTAGAGAGGATCTTTTGCAGGGAGAGGAGTTTCACTCTGTTAACAGATCCCTGCAATAAAATATTACCTAAAAAACTGCTATGTTTTCTAAGACAATATTTCCTATTGTTTTCATAAAGAACCCTGAGGTACTAGCATTGGTTGCTCACTGGTGCCTATGCATCAAGACCAGTCGATGCCTAATCTGGTCTCTGATGTGGGTCCTGTTTATATATAATTAACAAGCCACCGTTACCCCTTCACAGACTAAATCAACAGCTAAACAATGATGTGTGTTGGCTGCAACAGTCCTGGGTGGGCCATAGATCTCTGATTACAGGCATTCCCAAACAAGCATGCACATGGACATACTGTATATAAACACACACACTGACAATGTAAGTGATGGACTGGGAGCTCACAGCACAGTAGACAGTTTGTCAAGAGTGACATCTTCATTGTGCTGTTGAATCCTTAAACAAGCCAAGAGCTCCCATGGTCTCTCATCCATGAACATGCAGCTTTCTCATAAGTTGTTAACTTAATTTGCAGTCTTGTCTTCTTGTGCAGAAAGAGAAAAGTTCTCTCAGTGCTCTGCGGCATAGCCTTTGCTAAAATAACTCAACAAACACTAGAAAATCATCATATGTGTGAATATGTGTAGGCAGTGTGAAAATGCAGTTTGTTTTTGGTGTTTTGGGGAATACATTTACCTATTGAAAATGTTCTTCACAGTAATAAGGACAACATTTAGATGTTTGTGTGCGTGTATCAGGTCAGTATAGCATGCAATTTAAAAAGTAAAAAATTGTAGTAAAACAGGGAAAGAGCTTTTAAAGAGATGTATTGTATTTCCTGAGAAGAAAGAAGAACTACAATACTGCCCTGCAAAGGCAAAATATTGCAAAGGCAAAAACAGTAACTACACATTTGGTAAAAATTTAGTAATAACTAAAATAATGTCTTTTAAGTCAAATCCACACTAATTAATTTTCTTTAAAAACTCAGTATCCTAACGTCATCTTTCTCCAGAGTATGAGGTAATAGCATTTTTGAAAGTCTCCATTACCTTTCAAATCGGTCACTTTGACACTGCGTCAGTAGCTGATGCTTTTTTACCTCCTTCTGGGGGTAGTGACCTTGAAACACTATGCAATTTGATTGGCTGGTGATGCTTGGCGCTCCGGCCTATGCTTGAGTCATCATGGCCATATAAGCTGGATCCCAGCACCACACCGTCAGAATTTTTCTCTTTCAAGGTAGCATAGATATCTCTCGTATTCTGGAACCGTAAAACCAATGCTTCTGCACCAGGTCAGAGAGAACAAATTCTATTCTTCTCCCTGCAAGCTGCATCAAAGAAGAATATCCTTTGATCACTTCTGCATTATTGTATTGTTTTCATTGAGTGCATTACATTTTCATTGGACATGGGTGCTGTTTTCTAACAGTGCTCATTGAGACTGATTGTATTCACTGTGAGTGCATGAAACTCATGACGCTGCACTCTAGCGGCTCGCTTTTGTTCTGAAAGCTGAAGCCGTTCCCCTCTCCTCCTGCTTGCTCCTCTGTATGAGTGAGAGGCGAGGAGATGGGATATAGAGAGCGGAGATTTTAGGAAAGTTTGCCGCAGGCTCAAGCCTTACGTGCCCCCTTTTCTCCGTATTAAGCGGTTCGCCCGTCCATTACAAGCACTGTATATAGCCTGGGCTGAGCCCTTGCTGACACAGCTTTCGTTCTGAGGTCAAGTCAAGTCATTTTTATTTGTATAGCGCTTTGCACAACACACATCATTTCAAAGCAGCTTTACATAAGATTATGCTTTAACAGAAAAAGCTGTAATATAGTAATATCTTTGAGTCATAATAGTGCGGTTTAATAAAAAAAAACATTATTGTAAATTGCACTTTAAAATAAATAATAATAAAAAATATATTTATATTTAGACCCCCAGTGGGCAAGCTTAAGGCGACTGTGGCAAGGAACACAAAACTCCATAAGATGTTGGTTAATGGAGAAAAATAACCTTGGGGGAAACCAAGCCCACTGTGGGGGCCAGTTCCCCTCTGGCTAAACAGCATGAATATCATGCCAATATTAGTTATTTATGTGTAGTACAAGTCAAGATTTAAAATGAGTAAACTAAGTAAGTGTTAGGGGCCAATGTTTAAACAAAAAGCTTTTCTATTAACTGTAAGATTAATAACTAAAGTCTTAGAATTTACATTCTTAATTAACAGCGGAAGTGCAAACAGATACATTGTCTTTTGTTATGTGGCTGATGAAGGCTGCAATACATTTTATATCTATGCATTACATTATAAGAGAGAAGTACATACTTTGACCAAGGTGATGCAGGCAGAGGTCAGTAAGGTGCACTGCAGTTTGACTGTAATCTTGTGGCAGAAAATATTTCATCTTAAGTCCAAGTTCCAGGCAGTGTTCATTGAAGTATCCCATGTCTGACAATTGGTGCTTGCATCAGTTCATCCTCTGTGAAGTCCATCGTAGTAGACTGAAGTGATATCTGGCTGGCACAGGCTGCAGTTAGTCATCATCACTCAGCAACACGTAGTAGTGGGACTGGAGTCGGACATCACGCAGGGCCAGAGCTGGATTTGGCGGCTCTGGTAACCTCAGGATATGTATCCCGAGGTTAAGGCAGGGAAACAAATAGAATGATAGTAGCATATATGCCACGCACTTTAAAACAGGATTATAGAATATGATAAGTGTTTCTTGTTCCAGCAGTCCTAACTAATGCGGTTGATGGATAATTGAGGTGTATGCCTGGTTGAAAAGATAAGTCTTTAGTCTAGAACTGAGAGAGTGTGTCTGAGTCTCGAACCATGTTCAGAAGACTATTCCATAGTTTAGGAGCCAAATAGGAGAAGGATCAACCTCGTTTTTTCAGATTAACAATTTTTATTGATTCTCATAAATAAACAAAGAAAACAAAACATATATATACAGAATCAATCTTAATCCCCACTGTTACTCCTCTCCCTCCCAATCCCCAACCCCACCCTGGCCCCAACAACATCCCAGTTGTTGCAAATTATAAAGACACACACAAACAAAAATAAAATAAAATAAAAAATAAACAAATACAAAATATAATAAAAATAATCACCCATCCATAAATGATATACACCTGCCCCATTTCTCCACGAACCCCTTGTACTTGCCCATTCTACTAAACGACCCCTCCTCAAAGGCCGCTACCCTTCCCATCTCCAAGCACCACTCCTGAAAGGATGGTGCTCCAGCCAACCTCCAGCCCATTCAAATTATCTGTCTGGCGATCATGACACTGGTTAAGACTCAACTTTTCATGTGTCTGTTTTCATTGTCGATGACCGCCCCATTGCCCAAAATACAGAGTCTGGGGCAAAATGATACCCAAGTGCCTAATACATCACATATCAGACTCTGAACCTTTAGCCAAAACTCCTGGGTCTCAACACACCCCCAAAGACATGGGTTATGTCTCCATCCTCTGACTGGCATCACCAGCAGATGGATGTGTCTTTAAGACTAAGCCTATACAATCTAGAGGGGGTCCAATAGAACCGATGTAAAATCTTGAATTTCATAAGGCGCACCCTTGCGTCTCTATATATTCAGTCTTGATGTTGTTAGAATCCCAGCCCACTCTCCCTCCTCCAATTCCAGGTATAAATCTTTTTCCCATAATCTCTTGTTAGTGGTCGAGGTTCCATCCCCCAGTCTCTGAATTAACAGGGAGTAATACACATGATGCCTCATGACCTTTTCCAAAAGCAGTAATCACCACTCTCATAGTATCTGCCGCTTTAGGGGGTGAATGCTATTCCCGAAAATACTACAGAGCAAGTGACGCAGCTGTAGATACCTAAAAAACCGAGATCTGGGGATCCCAAAATGCTGAACCAAATTTTCAAAGGACCACAACACACTACTCTCATATAGGTCACCAAGTGTAGTAACCCCCCTCACAATCCACTCTGTCCATCAGAAAGGAGACTTATTAATATGTAGTTTAGGGTTCAGCCATCAGCTCGAGTCAACATTTAGATAAATATCCGAATTAAACACTCTGGACACTTTTGTCTATACCGAATGTAAATGCGAGTTAAAAGGGGTGTAATTTAACTTCGGTTAGATTGATAGAAAGGCTTTGATGGCATAATAGGGGCAAGAACTTCCTGTTCAATACAAAACCAGGGAGGGGCTCTTTCAGATGGAAGTGACCAATGAGCCAAATGTCTACGTATAATAATAAAAAAAAAATCTTGGGTAGGTCTAGCCCACCTTTGTCAATCGGCCTATGCAGTTTACTGAAATGTAATCTGGAATGCTTACCATTCCAAATAAAAGACTTCGCTATGTTCTCAAATTGCTTGAAATAAGAAAAGGGGACATCTACTGGGAGTGACTGTAGCAGGTAGTTGAATTTTGGAATACAGTTCATTTTAATAACATTAACCTTCCCAATTATCGATAAATGTAATGGAGCCCACCTGCCCACATTGCTCGAAAACCTTTTTATTAAGGGGTAAAAATGTAATCTAACTAAATCAGATACATTTTCTGGGAATAAAATACCCAAATACTTAATGCCCTGTTTGGGCCACTGGAAGGCACCCAGATGGAAAGCCGTTACTGGGCAGTACGCTGTCAGAGCCAAAGCTTTGGGTTTAGACCAATTAACTCTGTATACTGAGAACTTAGAAAAGGAATTAACAATTCTGTGGAGGCAAGGCATATATCTAGTAAGGTCAGAGAAGAATAATAAAATATAATCTGCGTAAAGCAGAAGTTTATGCGCCATACCTCCTGCTACCACCCCTGGAAAATCATCCTCCTTTCTTATCGCGGCTGCTAATGGCTCCAGGGCAAGACAGAACAATAATGGGGAAAGAGGGAAACCCTGCCGGGTGCCCCTACCCAGAGTGAATTAATCTGAAATTAATCCATCTGTTTGTACCGCCGCTACAGGGTGTCTATAAAGTAACTTAATCCATCCAATAAACGTACTCCCCAACCCATACATTTCCAAAATCTTAAAAAGATAATCCCATTCTACCATATCAAATGCCTTTTCGGCATCTGGCCCCAGAACCTTGCCTGTAGGCAAGGCATTAATTACCTCGCCAAGCTCCTCCAAGGTTATCTCACAATCAAGAGAACTGTTTTGCTCAGTCGTCAGTTTAGGGAGTTCTAATGGTTCCACAAAGTTTCTAATATCTTCATCGGTAGACGAAGACATGGAACTATAAAGATCAAGATTTAAAAGCATTATTAATATCAATGGCTGAGGTAAATTTTTCACCACCAGCAGATTTCACTGAGGGAATAGTAAAAAAAGACTCTCTCTGCTTTATATATCTAGCCAAAAGTTTTCCTGCTTTGTCCCCCGACTCAAAATATGACTGTCTTGCCCTGAATAACCAAAACTCCACTTTCCGTGACAAAATAGTATTATATCTGTATTTCATTCGGGTCAATTCTCTGAGGCCATCAGATGACATTCGGCGCTTTAGCTCTGCCTCGGCACTTTTAATATTCCCTTCCAACTCCACGAGTTCTCATGCTTTGGATTTTTTGATGTATGAGGCATACTGTATGATCCGACCCCTAAGTGCCTATCAAGCCATGCCCACAGAGGATACTGAGGACCAGTTGGTCTCCATATAACACTGATTTCAGCCTTTAACATTTGTTGGAAATCAGGATTTTGCAAAAGTGATACATTAAAGCTCCAACTATATGATTTCTTTTTCTCCATATGTGGCAACACCCCTAAACTCACCAGGGGTGATCTGATACTAAGATGTTTCTAACTGAGCAATCAACAACAGATGAAATGAGGGGCTTTGATATAAAAAAAAATAAATAAATTAAAAAAAATTATATTCTAAAATAAATCTTATGGACTGATGAAAAATATGAATAGTCCCTACCAGATGGGTTCAAAAGTCGCCAAATATCTGCAAGACCAAGATTTTTACACATCCTGTCAATGTTGCGCTAGGGGGCTTAAACACTTTTGCTTCACTATGATCAAGGACTGAATCCATAAACAGATTAAAGTCTCCTCACAATATTATATTATGAGGGGTGCCAGCAGCTTGCAACATCCCTTCAAGATCTATAAAAAAGCCCTGATCATCAGCGTTAGGTGCGTGAATATTAGCCAAAATCAACCTTTGCCACTGAATTTCTTCTAAAACAATAATGACTCTTCCTAATTTATCATTAATCTGTTTGAGACATTTGAATTGTTGATGTTTACTTACCAATGTAATGACTCCCCTGCTCTTACATGAGCCAGCACTAAAGAAAACATGTCCATGCCATATCTTCCCAAATGTATCAGCTTCCTGCAGGGAAAGATGAGTTTCTTGAAGAAACACTATATCATATTTCTTACTTTTAAGAAAATAAATAACCTTTCTTCTTTTTATGGGGTGCCCCAACCAATTCACATTCCACGTGGAGAAAGATAATCCGCTCATATTAACACCTGTCATTTTGAAATATTAGAAAACATAGATTGTGTGTCAAAAACAAGATTCTAAAGACCAAATTCCAACATTAGAGCAACAAACAAACCCTGAACTTCCTGCAGAACCAAACAAACAGGAAAAATAAAAACGCGTGCATTAACCCCGCGCACGACAGCGCCAACCGGCATCCATCCCTCAAAACTCAAAAAGTCCATGTACGCCTACGAGAGTCCCCGCGACAACTTTGCCGTCAGATTGCTCAAGTCCGGTGCTTCTATACAACTTTTGTGAGACAGAATTACATAACAAAAAATACTCTGTGAAACAAACTCCAACCAATATGCAGAATAAACACAAAGAACGAGTAGATTCCTCCACAAAACAAGTTCCATCCACTAGCGGAACCAGCACAAAAAACAAAAAGCTGTTTTCTCGGACAGTCAAACGAATGTTCAGTGAGCCAGCTATTCATGAGTGCAGCAGATGATGTAATCCTTCCAATGTCCTGCAAAAAATACTCCACAAAACAAACTCCAGCCAATAGGAGGCACAATGGCTTACTCACCCCAATGCCTCTATGAAAGACAAATTTTTGCTGGGGACATCCTTAGTATCTATTCTCAATTTGGCCAGGAACATCAGAGCAAAAGCGACCTTCCATTGATGTAAGAGTTTCTTGCATTCCTTGAATCGATCACATTTCTCTCGTCGAATTCGCAAAGTCTGGGAACAAGAAAATGTTGTGATTCTTCCAAGAAAGCTTTCCTTTGCTCCTCGCCTCGCGTAACATGAGATCTTTATCGGATGATCTCAGAAATTTGGCCAGAATTGATCGAGGCCTGTCTCCCTCAGAGGATCTCCGAGCCAGGACTCTGTGATTTCCAGCTTATGGCCTGCTATGTCGAGCAGACTCAGGAAGAGCTTGTCTAGGAATTTCACCATATCTCGGCCCCCCTCATGCTCAGGAATTCCACCAATTCAGACGTTGTTTCGCCGGCTATGATTCTCCAAATCCTCCAGTTTTTCCAAAACGTGTTCCAAGTCTATTTTGGTCGCTAGCGGATTAGCAGCTAATTCCCTCTCTGATGACTCCAGAAAATCAATCCATTTCTCGACATCCCCGATTCTTGTAACCAACTCAGAGAATTTCATTTCCATCGCAGTAATCGATCGACGTATTAAAGCAAATCAGCAACAACTTTCGTCAGCATCACAGACATGCTTACCAGTTGCCGTTGGATTTCTCACGCCACACCGTCCAAACCGAGTCCCTGGTCTGCGGGCCTGTCAAAGGTTTCAGCTTGAGCACGTAAGTGTCTTTTAATATCTTCAGAGCCCGAGGATTTTGAATTCTTTGCCATGTTGACTTCAAGGAACAGATATGTAGCAGGGTGTATCGAATCTCACCGGTTTATGACATAAAAATAATTAAAAACTAGCAAAGTGCACAGAGCTCGCCGTTTACACGTCCGCTCCTCGCATGGTGTCACATGACTCCTCAGGATCAACCTCTTTTTGTGGATTTTGATATTCTAGATGTTATTGACCGGCCAGAATTTTGCAATCTTAGTGAACATGATGGAATATAGCATGATAGAAGGTCACATACAGTTGAAGTCAGAAGTTTACATACACCTTAGCCAAATACATTTAAACTCAGTTTTTCACAATTCCCAACATTTAATCTTAGAAAACATTCCCTGTCTTAGGTCAGTTAGGATCACTACTTTATTTTAAGAATGTGAAATGTCAGAATAATAGTAGAGAGAATAATTTATTTTAGTTTTATTTCTTTCATCACAATCCCAGTGGGTCAGAAGTTTAAATACACTTTGTTACTATTTGGTAGCATTGCCTTTAAATTGTTTAACTTGGGTCAAATATTTGGGGTAGCCTTCCACAAGCTTCTCACAATATGTTGCTGGAATTTTGGCCTATTCCTCCAGACAGAACTGGTGTACTGAGTCAGGTTTGTAGGCCTCTTTGCTCGCACACACTTTTTCAGTTCTGCCCACAAATTGTCTATTGGATTGGGGTCAGGGCTTTGTGATGGCCACTCCAATACCTTGACTTTATTGTCCTTAAGCCATTTTGCCACAACTTTGGAAGTATGCTTGGGGTCATTGTCCATTTGGAAGACCCATTTGTGACCGAGCTTTAACTTCCTGGCTGATGTCTTGAGATGTTGCTTCAATATATCCACATAATTTTCCTTCCTCATGATGCCATCTGTTTTGTGAAGTGCACCAGTCCTCTTGCAGCAAAGCACCCCCACAACTTGATGCTGCCACCCCTATGTTTCACAGTTGGGATGGTGTTCTTCAGCTTGCAAGCCTCACCCTTTGTCCTCCAAACATAACGATGGTCATTATGGCCAAACAGTTAAATATTTGTTTCATCAGACCAGAGGACATTTCTCCAAAAAGTAATATCTTTGTCCCCATGTGCACATGCAAACTGTAGTCTGGCTTTTTTATAGTGGTTTTGGAGCAGTGGCTTCTTCCTTTCTGAGCACCTTTTCAGGTTATGTCAATATACAGGTGCATCTCAATAAATTAGAATGTCGTGGAAAAGTTCATTTATTTCAGTAATTCAACTCAAATTGTGAAACTCGTGTATTAAATAAATTCAATGCACACAGACTGAAGTAGTTTAAGTCTTTGGTTCTTTTAATTGTGATGATTTTGGCTCACATTTAACAAAAACCCACCAATTCACTATCTCAAAAAATTAGAATACATCATAAGACCAATAAAAAAAAACATTTTTAGTGAATTGTTGGCCTTCTGGAAAGTATGTTCATTTACTGTATATGTACACAATACTTGGTAGGGGCTCCTTTTGCTTTAATTACTGCCTCAATTCGGCGTGGCATGGAGGTGATCAGTTTGTGGCACTGCTGAGGTGGTATGGAAGCCCAGGTTTCTTTGACAGTGGCCTTCAGCTCATCTGCATTTTTTGGTCTCTTGTTTCTCATTTTCCTCTTGACAATACCCCATAGATTCTCTATGGGGTTCAGGTCTGGGTGAGTTTGCTGGCCAGTCAAGCACACCAACACCATGGTCATTTAACCAACTTTTGGTGCTTTTGGCAGTGTGGGCAGGTGCCAAATGCTGCTGGAAAATGAAATCAGCATCTTTAAAAAGCTGGTCAGCAGAAGGAAGCATGAAGTGCTCCAAAATTTCTTGGTAAACAGGTGCAGTGACTTTGGTTTTCAAAAAACACAATGGACCAACACCAGCAGATGACATTGCACCCCAAATCATCACAGACTGTGGAAACTTAACACTGGACTTCAAGCAACTTGGGCTATGAGCTTCTCCACCCTTCCTCCAGACTCTAGGACCTTGGTTTCCAAATGAAATACAAAACTTGCTCTCATCTGAAAAGAGGACTTTGGAACACTGGGCAACAGTCCAGTTCTTCTTCTCCTTAGCCCAGGTAAGATGCCTCTGACATTGTCTGTGGTTCAGGAGTGGCTTAACAAGAGGAATACGACAACTGAAGCCAAATTCCTTGACATGTCTGTGTGTGGTGGCTCTTGATGCCTTGACCCCAGCCTCAGTCCATTCCTTGTGAAGTTCACCCAAATTCTTGAATCGATTTTGCTTGTCAACTTTCTGTTAACATGCTTGGATACAGCACTCTGTGAACAGCCAGCTTCTTTGGCAATGAATGTTTGTGGCTTACCCTCCTTGTGAAGGGTGTCAATGATTGTCTTCTGGACAACTGTCAGATCAGCAGTCTTCCCCATGATTGTGTAGCCTAGTGAACCAAACTGAGAGACCATTTTGAAGGCTCAGGAAACCTTTGCAGGTGTTTTGAGTTGATTAGCTGATTGGCATGTCACCATATTCTAATTTTTTGAGATGGTGAATTGGTGGGTTTTTGTTAAATGTGAGCCAAAATCATCACAATTAAAAGAACCAAAGACTTAAACTACTTCAGTCTGTGTGCATTGAATTTATTTAATACACGAGTTTCACAATTTGAGTTGAATTACTGAAATAAATGAACTTTTCCACGACATTCTAATTTATTGAGATGCACCTGTATGACTTGTTTTGCTGTGGATATAGATACTTTTTTACATGATTCCTCCAGCATCTTCACAAGGTCCTTTGTTGTTGTTCTGGGATTGATTTGCACTTTTCGCACCAAATTACGTTCATCTTTAGGAGACAAAATGCGTCTCCTTCCTGAGCAGTATGATGGCTGCGTGGTCCCATGGTGTTTATACTTGCGTACTCTTGTTTGTACAGTTGAACATGGTACCTTCAGGCGATTGGAAATTGCTCCTAAGTATGAAACAGACTTGTGGAGGTCCACAATTTATTTTCTGAGGTCTTGGCTGATTTCTTTTGATTTTCCCATGATGTTCAGCAAAGAGGCACTGAGTTTGAAGGTAGACCTTAAAATACATCCACAGGTACACCTCCAATTCAGTACACCTCCTATCAGAGCGAATTGGCTAATTGTCTAAAGGCTTGACATCATCTTCTGGAATTTTCCAAGCTGCTTAAAGGCACAGTTAACTTAGTGTATGTAAACTTCTGACCCACTGGAATTGTGATATAGTCAAGTAAAAGTCAAACAATCTGTCTGTAAACAATTGTTGGAAAAATTACTCATGTCATGCACAAAGTAGATATCCTAAACAACTTGCCAAAACTATAGTTTGCTAATATTATATATGTGGATTTGTAAAAAAATGAGTTTTAATGACTTCAACCTAAGTGCATGTAAACTTCTGACTTCAACTGTATGTACTGTGGAGCTAGACCATTCAGAGCTTTGTATGTAGCTGGAAGTATTTTAAAATGAAAATGCAACTTAACAGTCAGCCAAAGTTAACAATGCTAAGTTTGGGCTGATATGATCATATTTCTGGGCTCTAGTAAGCACTCTAGCTGCTGCATTTTGAACTAACTGAAGTTTATTTATGGAACCTGCAGGACATCCTCCCAGTAATGCATAACAATAATCTAGTCTTGAGGTCATGAACGCATTAATTCATTTTTCGGCATTAGAAACAGAGAGCATGTGTCGTATCTTAGCAATATTTCTGAAATGGATGAATGCTGTTCTGTGTGGTTCCTGATGATGTCTCCAAGGGGAAGCATATATAAGGAGTAAAAGAGAGGTCCTAAAACTGATCCCTGTGATACTCCATTCTTAACTTTAGTTTGATCTGACAATTCCTTGTTTACACAGACAAAGTAGTGTATAGGACCTTAACCAAGCTAATGCCTGTCCACAAATATCAACATAATTCTCAAGCCTATCTAAGATAATTTCGTGATCTATGGTGTCGAATGCAGCACTAAGATCTAAAAGCACTAGAAGAGAAATGCAGCCGCAATCAGATGATAAGAGCAAGTCATTTGTAACTCTGATAAGTGCAGTCTCTGTACTATGATGAGGTCTAAATCTTGACTGAAATTCTTGTAAAAATGAACATCGTTGGGGGGACACTACCCTTTCTAGTATTTTCGATATAAATGGGAGAATTAAGATTGGTCTATTATTAGCCAACTCTCCAGGATCAAGCTGTGGTTTCTTGATAGGCGGTTTAATAACTGCTATCTTAAATTTTCTTGGGACATGCCCTAAGGATAATGAGGAGTTAATAACATCAAGAAGAGGTTCTGCAATTACAGGAAACACCTCTTTTAATAGCTTGGTTTTTATTGAATCTAACATACATGTTGATGATTTTGATGTTTTGATAAGTTTGTTTAGCTCCTCCTATCCTATGACTGCAAAGGATTGAAGTTGCTCGTGGGGAATAATATGAGACACTGTCTTCTGAGATGCTATTGCAGATGGTTGCATAATTTCAATTTTGTTTCTTATGATTTCAATTTTATCAGTAAAGAAATTCATAAAGTCATTACTACTGTGCTGCGATGGAATATCTGGTTCAGTCGAAGCTTTTTTCCTTACTAATTTATCCACAGTAGTGAATAAACACCTAGGATTATTGTGGTTATTTGCTATGAGTTTGCTAAAATATGCAGACCTGGCAACTTTTAGAGCCTTTCTGTAGTTAGAGACACTAACATTCCATGCACCACGAAAGACCTTTAATTTTGTACTCTTCCACTTGCGCTCAATTTTCCGAGCTGCTCTCTTGAGAACATGAGTGTAATCGTTGTACCATGGTGCAGGGCTGTAATCTTTAATTTCCTCTAAAAGCCGAAGCTACTGTCCTCTTCTCCTGCTTGCTCCACTGTGGATCCCTAGGTACCATATGAGTGAGACGCGAGAGGATGGGATTCAAAGCGTGGAGATTTTAGGAGGGCTTTGTTGCTGATTCAAACCTTGCATGCCTTCTTTTCTCCATATCAAGCGGCTTCACCTGGACATGACGATCTGCACCCACAATCGGCACGCATGATACGATCGAAATTTGGTGGAGATGAGAGGGATGCTATATCGCTGGTTCATTAGCATGACATGTTTGCACTAAGGTGATGATGCACTTACCGTTATTTCCCCTAGAAGGCTGAGTTGCTTAAATTTCTCACTTGAGCCTTAAAATGTTCTCCCTGTTCAGGGAGAATTCAGGTCTCTCTTGCAGCCACCTTTGCGGCCCTTGTTTAAAGCGCTCTGCCACAAACTGGCACTCCTGCCACCAAGATCTCTGCCCAGGTAATTGGCAGGTCTGTGGCCAGTGTGGTTGTATGCCAGGAACGAGAACACTATTTGAGTCTTTGCTGTTGACAGCAGAGGTCGACCAATAGTGGATTTTACCAATACCAATAACTAACCGATCAACAGATAGTTTTTTAAATTGATACTGAATGAAAAAATAAAAAGTAAAATAGTGCTGAACTTTATTACAAAAATAAACAGTACAGACTGAACCATGAAAATGTATTGTACTTTTTTTAAATGAAATATATAAATATTAATATATATGAACTAATATTCACATTTTAAAGTCAGTTGATTTTTAAATTGACATTGTTTCCTTGGTCCACAAGAGGGCGCAATAAATACATAAACCATTCAGCACCGTTATATTATTGCATAGAACATTCCTATCCTGGCTGTTAAAAAAGAGCATTTCATTTTCAACTAATGTGCATAAAATAAATAAATAAAAAGTTTTAGTCGGATCATATTCTCAAATGTTAATTCAAAAGTAAAACGAGGGGGGAAAACACTTCAATAGACAGTTCACACGGAGTTACACTTGCACTGATTCCAACAACTCCAGACTCAAGCTTTATAATAACAGCAAAATTACAGTTTTATGTAGAGTATCAATATTCACAGATAGCAGTGGTATTCGGCTGAACTCGGTGGTGAAGCGGCTCAGACTATGAGCCCAGGCCAAGGGCTGTTCAAACAGATGGAACACAACAGACTGGAACCAAACACAAGGATCTCGAGACACACATTTCCAAGTTGAACATCTTTCCTGACAAAGCATTTAAACAACTCATTGCTTAATCTGAGAAACACTTATAAGAGAGCAAGATGCAACGGCCTCCACCAACTGTAAGGGGCTGTTTACATCGAACGCTTTTGCAACCATCCATTTGGTTTTCTATGTAAAAGCACTAGACGAATGTCTTTGTTTCCCCTCGTTTTTGTTTATTCAGCATCCTGTGCAGGAGTGCTGTTTTTTAGATGATGTGTCTAATTAAAAAGAACTTTAAAAGCATATTGAGACACCTGCTTTCTGTTAAACTGTATTTGTTGCACTGTGTCTAGCCTTTTTTAGCGCAAGAATGTGATCAATCTGAAATCATTGTATTACAGTGAGGATAAAAATTTTTAATTGAAATCAGATGCATTTCTGATTTGTTTATACATTTTTCTCGGCTGCATGAAGATTTTAATTTGCTTTCTCACGTCAATAGCTTTAAATATGCAACTTAGTTGGCTAACGAATGCATGAACGTGACCAGCTGGATATAAACTAATGCAAATAGATGATAATAGATGGTAACAATCGTGACATTTAAACATTTTGGTAGGACTTGCATGTATTTTTGTCACATTGTTCTAACCCCTTGAGGTTAGCTTTAATGTTAGCATCCTCTCAGCCTTGTCTATTCAACAAATTAATTACTTTATAATGATATGACAACGTGTACTGTAGTGTACTGTATACATACCTTTTCGTTGTTGATGTTTTAAATCCACATCTGAAGTGTGTCCGCACCATGCAGAGTGTAGTCTCACGTATCAAAACAAACACCACAAGGCATCAGTGAAGTGATAGTTTTTATTTCACCTCTAGAGGCCGTTCTCATACTGTATAATACCCTTCCCAGCCGCTCCAGTCCCAGACACAATGGGGAAAAAATATCGGTGTGGATTTTTACCGATAACCGATAGTTCAAGAAATCTGTTAACAGTGCCGATTAATTGCCAAAACCGATATATCAGTCGACCTCTAGTTGACAGTGTGCCAGAAGGCTGCCATGCCCCAGCATGACTGACAGACCTAGTAGCGTCTGCACAAGGCACAATGTATTTCCCAAAAGTGAGCAAAATCAAGCTTAACAGACTCAGTTGCATAGAGCAACCACCCCCGACGGAGGACACGGACAAAATCAATGAATTTTCAAATAAAAACGTATTAGTGTGGACGTGGCCTTAGACTATGATCTGTCCTGTGACAGACAGGTTTGGCTCAACTATGCTCAGATTCCAAGAAAACAAAGTGAGGAAATTTTATAATTCACATCTGGCTACATAATCAAAAACTTTGAAGCCATTTTTATCTGTTCCAGGATTGGAATAATTTCTGCATTGCGGCTTTGTAGGGCAGAACAGTGGCACAGTGGCTGCCCCTGGGACTAAAAAGATGAAAAGATTTGTATGTTAACAGAGCATGTCATTCTAAATTTCAGTTGTCACAAAACAACAGAAAAAATGTTTTGGAGACAGAAAAACACTAGGAAGTCACAGAAATTAAATTTCCATTGTGGTGTGGGAAATGTAGAGTGAGGACATTATAAACCATATCAGTTTGGCTCAAGAATGTTAATGACTAAGTTTTAAAAAAAACAACAAAAAAAAAAAATGATTTTTTTCTGAGAAAGTATCAGAGAGATATCTTTGTAATAATTAGCACCTATACTGATAAAAGTCTTATTTTCACACATTATCTGTTACAATGTGCTGAACAGTGCCATTCTAAACAAATGTCACTCCATTCCAGCATTCAAAACTAGTGACAAGTAGAAGAGAAAGATCCTTAATCCTATTTATAAATCTAACACGATCACAGGGGCCACCACAATTCAACTTTTTCGCCAACAAAAAGAAAACTTCTCTCACTCACTATATAGAAATGCAAATCCAAATAGTTTTTGTGGAATACAGAATCATAAATTAGTTGTTTATCATCTTGCAAGACCGCATTCACAAAGCTTTACCCGCCTTTGCGAAACTGCCGTGGCAACACAGCATCATAATGAATACCAATAATTCCCTTCCCCTCTGTGATGAATATTACACCAAATTAATCTTCTTAAGGCACTCTCAATTACAGAGTCGCATCACCCAAACAATGATTAATATGAACCTATTAGTATGAGCTGAGGTTCAGGATTATTAATGAAGGCTTTGCAGAGAAAAAACATTTTTTGGCTCATTCTCCAGCCGCAGTTTAACGGCGTGGTGGGAGAGGCTCCTCCAGCTGGGCAGTTTGGAGCAGGGCACCCCCTGGGGGACTGGAGGGCTAATTACGGGAGATAATGATTCATCACTGGTCCTAATAGAGCCCCCTCTCCTTCTGACGACTAATTAGGAGTAAGGCTCTCTGGGTGGAGGGAGCGAGGAATGAAGGGTATAAGCAGAGCACAAGGCCAAATTTGGGATGATTGCGTGGAGGATGGCCAGTCCCTCCTGGGCGGCGCATGCAAGCTCTTTATTACAGGACATAATTGATATTTTCATGAAAAATTAATGGTGGCTGAACGGTGACAGCCTCTTCTTTTTTTGCCTGTAGATAAATGAGTATAAGTGGAGGAACAAAACCTCGAAGATGAGCAAAGATCCATCAAGGTTCCATGTCCTTTAAAACCCCAGTGAGAGGATCATTTTCCACTGCGCTAAGAATCCAAAGTTTGCAGATGTTAAGAGGTTTAGCTTGTTACTATAGAGACGGAGTGGTAGGGATAGCATATTAATATAGTAGGCAGCAGATTTTGGAAAGAGATTTTGGGGCATTCGTTTTATATCACAAGCATGTTTTGGTAACAACTAAAAGCATGTTATAGGATACAGTGAAATTATATGTTCAAAAAGATTATACACTTACAAAAAGCACCATGGTATTAGATTTTTCACACATGGTACCATGGTAATACCATGATTTTTTTTCATGTCTAATCATCTTGGGATCTATGCCTTTTTCATGCATCAATAATAGGAAGATTTTCCAGATGATTATCGATATACTGTATATCGATTTTTATTCAGATATAAATAGGGCTGCTTGTTGCACAAGTATAGTATAACTGGATGATATATTGTGTATAAGTATCTTTCATTGAGCCTACCCAATGTATTTTCAGTAACAAGTAGGTCTTTTTGTGGTTTGGCAGCTTGAATGAAAGAACTATTAATGGCATACAGAGAAATTGCATAATAAACGTCACACATTTTCACCAGTTTCACTAATCTGCAAACTCATCAACAACACTTTATTAATTCTTGAAGAAGTACAAAAACCTTTGTAAATTTGGACTGTCATCTGCGCCGCTTCAGCTCGTCCTGTGTGTGTGTGTGTGTGTGTGTGTTTGTTTGTGTGTGTGATCGTGATCGTGACCGCGACCATGTGGTATCCCAGCACTATTACGCCAGACTGTTAAACAGAGGCCAACTGAGTGAATTGGAAAGCACACCAATTGGGCTTCTAATTTAAATATCGGCTAATTTTAACATATATATGCCTCAAAAATATATAGATAAAATAACATGTCGATCAATAATCTATATTTTATGACATCCCTAATGTCTAATGATAATTAGGGCTGTCGATTTAACGCATTAATTCAGTGCTATTAATTTTATTAAAAATAATGCGTTAAAAAAATTAACGCAATTAATCGCAATGTCCCCGGCCCGTAATAAGGAAGATTCCTGAGAAATGCAAGCTTGTAGTACCACCTGTTTACTCCAGTAGGCAGTAAGCGAAACTTCAGCTGTATGGGCAACGTGCAGTTTATACAGTAGTGATCGGATCATTTTACTGACTTGAATCTTTGAGTCTCGTTCAGCAAAATGAACGAATCTTTATTAAAGTCATTTAGTTCATTTCGTTCATTTGAGCAGAATTAAACTATAATGTTACATTTTCAATAGCCAAATCCCCCCCAACACGTCTACTTATGCAACTTTGATTATAGTCCCAATAAGGAAAAATTGATAATGCAGCCAAGGACAAATTATGAAAAACAGAAAGATTAGTTCACCTCTGGGATCTTGAGAGGTGAACTAATCATTTCTGTTTCCTGTACAGCGCCTATGCGGTTTTCACGTAACAAACGAACGGAGGTTGCGCAATACACATGCGCGGCCAACAAAAATGAACAAATCATTCTCTGAGACTACTCGTTCTTCTGAGTCACATAAAAGATTCGTTCAAAATGAACGAATCGTTCATGAACGACCCATCACTATTATACAGTGAACAAAACAACCCTTCAGCAGACAGCACAACACGAACATGCGTTACATTCTTACGTTCAAAACACTTGATGGAGCACAAATCCGAACTAAGGGATCTCAAGATGTGTTCTTCTAAGTATAAATCTATATTTAACTTGACACAGCGACCTAAAAATGGTGTGTTTATGACGCAACGCACCCGAGACGCTACACAAGTATCTGTCTGATGCAGGTGTACATTGACAGGTCCTTAAACAAGCCCTCATAATAAATCTCGAATTGATTGACAAATTCACTTGCTAAATGGATAGCTATGAACTGTATGCCAATGACTGGCTTATGTTCAATAATATGGTAATAAACAATACATTGTATTCTAAAGCCGCTTTTTGTATTGTCTTATCAATGCTTAACACTTCTGCCACAAGAATGTAAAGCATTTTAATTATCTGAATATTTTTTTATTATATATATATATATATATATATATATATATATATATATATATATATATATATACTTTTTAAATATTTAAAGATAACTATGTATAATTATTTCATCATTATATATTGAATTATTGTTATTTGAGGGGCTTTCTCAGCAAATATTTGTATATGCGATTAATTGCGATTAATTAATTGGGACACCATGTAATTAATTTGATTAAAAATTTTAATCGATTGACAGCTAATGATAATATAATTTTTTTGGACATACTTAGTAACATAGTATTCTTATGTGGTACATTTGATAGGGCTGGGTAAAAAAAAAAAAAATTGATTAATTGTGATCTTCATTTTGAACAGTCCCATATCAATTCTTAAAATCACAAGATGTATTTTTTACTTTATGCCAGGGGTGCCGGCAATAACAATAAAACAAGAAAATACAAGCTCTTGGCTGGATATCATTAGTAACTTTAAAAAGTATTATATTATAATCATACACTGAAGATCAGTATTTAAAGTAGTTCCCTATCTGTCACTCACTCGATGTTGTGTCGATGTAGTGACACTAGGGGTCACTCTTGGGAGCCCCAAACACCTCTGCTTTTTTGAAAAAAGGCCAATGGGAATTGGCGAGTGGAATTTGCATGCCACTCCCCCGGATATATGGGTATAAAAGGAGCTGATATGCAACCACTCATTCAGATTTTCTCTTCGGAACCGAGCGGTTCTATTCATTGAAGCTGAATTCATCCGCGAGTTCATTCACCTCATCTGCTGGATTTTACAGCGCATTTCAGCAGCTTCTCCCCCTCTGCACCTGTGGAGTGCAGAGAACGCCCCTAGGCGCTTCGGCAGAATAACAAAAGAGTATATATTAAAAAAAAGAGTATATTTTCATTCTAAAAGAAGCTCCCGAAGCATGTAGGTTTACGTTGTCCCTGACAACTAGGGCCTACAGTGCCGCTGGACAAGCCGCCTCCACCCTGCACACCATGGCTCTCCTGCAAGTACACCAAGCCAAGGCGCTAAAAGAACTGCACGAGGGTAGTTCTGACCAGGGATTGATGCAGGAACTGCGCTCGGCGACCAACCTCACTCTCCGGGCGACGAAGGTCACAGCGTGGTCTCTCGGGCAGGTGATGTCCACCCTGGTGGTCCAGGAGCGCCTCCTTTGGATCAACTTGGTTGAGATGCGAGAGGCTGACAAGGCATGGGTCCTTGACGCCCCCATCTTCCAGGTTGGCCTGTTCAGTAAAACCGTCAAGGACTTTGCCCAGCAGTTCTCAGTGGTGAAGAAGCAGACGGAGGCCATACAACACATCCTGCCCTGGCACGGCTCAAGACCCCGCACCCCATCTGCTCCTCGCCAAGGGCGTCTTCCTGCAGCAACAACACCAGCTCTGCCGCAGCCTGCACCTGTGGCCCGTCCCCGGCGTGGAGCCCAACGCAGGAAGCAGACGCCACCCGTCTCACGGCCGGCTACTAAGAACCCGAGGAAGGCTTTGAAGCGCCCCTGAGACAGGCAACCCAGGGGCAAGGAGACCTGCTTCTCTGGAGCTGGTGAGCAGACCACTCCATCCCCCGGTGGAGGGACAGGAGGAGAATCCTTTGATTCATTTTTTGCCGCATGCCCAAGAGGCTGCGGTAACCAAAAGTTCAACAAAAGAGTGGTTTTCTCGTTTCCTGGGTCACATGTCCGGTGCGCACGGTTGTCATCATGACCACCGTCCATTGTCCCATTTTTGCAGGTATGGCACTCCAGCGGTGGACCCCCCACCCCTGTGCGCCCAGCTGTAGCACAAACACGCCCACATGGGATTGGTTCCTGTGGACGACGGGGACGAGATTCCTCCTCCCCCTCCTCGGCCAATCTTGTGGTGGGTGGAAAGAGCCAGGTAAGTGCTTCGATGTCCCTGGACTCAGCATGGCCACGGGCTTGAGTCCCCTCAACGTGGCACCTCGAGCTCCGCCCCGCCTCAAGCATGAACTGTTGTGTTAACAGTCAATAACCATTAACATAAACTGTGCTTTGCATGAAGATGGAGTGGATGTGTTGCAGTTTATGTTAATTTAAGGCCTCCAAACCTAGGTATGAAAAGATCTCTGTGACCCTCCACTGCTGCTGCATCCAGGAGGTCCTGAAGGAATTTATGGCAGTTCTTGCCTAAATCTTAGGAATGAGTTTGTTGAGTGCAGAAGGTCCCCCTTTCTGCCCTGTAAGAGGTGTCTGGCGGTTGTTTTAGCATCATATCTGATGTTGCTGAACATTTATTTATGTTTATTCACCAAGGATCCAATCACAGTGAGGTACATCTTCTTCCACACCAGCAGTCAGAGAGGGGCCCTGCCATAAACTGGTCCCTGGAATGCCATCTTAACTGATGTTCACCACATCTCTAAGAGGACTCATGTGAACTTTGGGCTCTCTAGCAACATCTGTGGTTGAAACCTAAAATTACAAGCAATTTGAGGAGGAAGACATTAGGTTAATAGTATTTCACAGATCTTCTGCGTGCAGCCCTAATGGTGACTGAGGCTAACATTCTGCCTCCTTTTGTGTTCCACAGAAGAAGGTAAGGCAGGTTAGGAACAACATGACAGTGAGTAAATGATGCCATTATTTTCATTTTTTGGTCAACTGTCCCTTTAAGTGAGCCAGTGAGGAAAATAATGAGGTGACAGCAAGCAATTCCAATCATAACAATCCAAGTCACGGTGAAATGGCATTTAAATGGCATTTTATAAAACGTGGAATCATGCCATACAGTAAATGCTGATTTAGATGATATGTTCATCACAGATACAACTAAACACCCCACACACCCTCAAAATGGGCACATACATGAGAGACTGTCTTTTTCTTTCACTCTCACCCACACAAAAAAGGAAGAAGAAAAAAAAAACTTGTGTTCTGCTGCTCATTTTAGTAAAATGTATTTCTTGTTTAATGTCTACTTCTGATTCTCCCAGAGGAAGACAGTTCACTTTACACAACTTTCCAAGGAATTTTTGAGGATGATTTGCATTTGATCTCTTGCCTGAGAGCCAAACAGCCAAATACATTTGCAGTTGGAGTGCAGTTCTCGGTTAGTTAACATTTGCAGTACTGAGGCAATATAATAATAACTCAAAACAACCTTTGCGGAGTGAACAGTAAAACTGCACAGTTTCTCTCTTTGAAGCAGTCGACAGCCCACAGCCAGTCCAGCCAATTTGCTTCCTAACTCTCACCTCCTCTGAACTGAGTTGTCAAGGGTGTTGCAAAGTGATACACTCTGAAATTAAAGGAGAAAACATTCTCAAACTTTGGATAATTTGTACAACGCTCCTTAGTCGGGAGACTTCAAATAACTCGAGGAGCTAATTTTGCCTCTCCAATCAGAGATACTGCATGGTATTATTCATTTGGAATAATTATATTGCTATGCTTTTATGTGACAGTATTATGGAGTTGGAGTGATAGGGATGTCTTGCATTCAGGGCAACAAGAACAAACACATTCCCAGAAGGTCTAGTTAAAGCTGTGGAAATTTCGCTTAAGTTGTTTTCATTTTGCAAATAAGTGCAATAAGGTGCCCAAGATAGATGAGTGTTAAAACTAAGGAGAACTGTAAAAAATAAGACTAATAAGACTACTTGCCAAATAAATACTTATAACTTTAAGATTGCTTGCCATTTATTTGTGATAGTGAATTTAGGCAATAAGTAAGCAAAAAGAGAAGAACAAATTATTATCACCCATTCATATTATTTTAAAGTCAACATGAAATCTAAATTGACACTATTTACTTTCCTAAAGGAATATTCCATGCTCAAAACAAGTTAAGTTCAACTGAGTGCATTTGTGGCATAATGTTGATTACTACAAAAAAATGTTTGACTCATCCCTCCTTTTCTTAAAAAAAAAAAAAAAGCAAAAATCGAAGTTACAGTGAGGTACTTACAATGGAAGTGAATGGGGCCCATTTTTGGAGGGTTTAAAGGCGGAAATGTGAAGCTTATAATTTTATGAAACGCTTATATTAATCCTTATGTTAAAACTCATGTATTATTTGAGGGGTATTATCAGGTGATTTGAGGGGAGGAGTTAAAGTTGCTGTAAGCTATTTCAGCCGTTCTACTTCCACGAGACTGAGCTGTTGGATTAGCCACACCCCCTCTTTCCAAAACCCTGAACTCCAAAAATACCAAAATGAGCTTTACTGAGAGCAGAAACGGTTGTTAAAAACAACAGTAGTAAAATAGTGCCCTCAACTGACAACTGTTATGAACAACATGGCATAAAAATGCATTATGCCTCAACTCACTGAAACTACAATACTATGAGAACGTGCAAAATGATTGACAGGGAGAAAGCGTCAATGTCCACGGTCCGCGGACACATTTTTGTTTGCTGTTTACAGCGTCTCCAGCTGTCACAGAGACCGGTGAGATATGACACTTATTTCAGTAATATCTTTCAGGGAGTGGGAATTTTTTTTTTTTTTACGTACCTTTCCATGGAAAAAATGCTTACAGCACCTTTAAAAAAATAAGAGGCCTTGGTAGCTTCATTTTCACTATCCAATCTATTCCCTATAAATAAAATCAAGACCCGCCCTATGCTGAATATCCTATTTCACTCAGAAGTACATCACTTTACAGAAGAAAAAAGTGGGATTCCTACACTTCTTGGACAATGAATTTCCGTGAATTTTCCATGACTATTTGAATTGTTTCTGATTACATGATAAATATTTTTCAAAATCATAAAAATTCATTCAAATTCACTAATGAATCATTCAGACTGATTTGAGAATCAGTTCGAATGACTCACTGAAAAGAACTGGCTAGAACTGGAATGATTAATTCACAATTTGGACATCACTTAAGTTTGCAAATAAATCTAATTATACATGAGCAGTATTTAGCCTATGAAATCTTTTAAAGCAGAGCATAACTATAACAATATACATTACACACATTCATTATAGAAATATCCATGAATTTTCCATGACTTTAAGATTGTATTAATTTCCTTGATTTTTCCAGGTCTGGAAACACTATTTTAAAACTCCTAGATATTTCCAGGTTTTCCATGACCGTGGGAACCCTTAAAATGGGTTTGCGTATGTCGCTTCTTGTTGACCTTAATGTTGTTAAAATTTCACCTATTTTGATGTAAGGGTGAAAATCCTCAAGAGCCAACCATAATGGAAAACACTCAAATAAAAGAAAATCCTAACCTTGCAATCTATTTTAAACCATTCAATCAGTGACTTTGATGACATTTCAAAACTCATTTTAAAAGAGGTAGAAAAAAATGCAGGAAAGTTCTCACTTTATCCATAATGTCACACTATCTCACCTCCTATACAAAGTCAAAGTGTCACACCACAAGACAGACTCCATAAACCACTCCATTCTGAAATCCAGTGATAAAACCTTCGATTCACCATGAATACATTTCCCCAGTCTGTTCATACAGTATAATGCCACCAGGACTGGGAAAATATTGCCACAATAAAATTCTGTGCCTATGTGCACAATATCAAAGCTTTATTTCATTCCATGTAATTAGGAACAGAGGCGAAACATTCCTCATGCAGTACGAGAAAATAATATCTCTCTCTTTCCAGTTGATGAGATTTGCTTCTTATTAAAGGCAGTTTATGCTTCCACCGCTGAAAGGCATGAGGCACAGAACAATAAAGCAACATAATGGAAGAAAAGGATTACTGGAGTTTCCTTTCTTCACTTCTCCCCCAATCTCATGCAAGGTGTCTGACTGATATTGACCAGAGTTTATTAAGTTCTTCAACATAACAGAAAAGAAAGGTAGAAGAAATAACATCAGGTAAAATCCCAGATTTATCTTCCTTTATAGAGATCTTGTTACTGTCATACAGTCTCTATGCTGAGTTCCCTAATCAGGTTCCTTTTTGAAACCAGAAAATAGTTCCAATTGCCTGAACAATAGTTCAGGATCAAGTAAATTAAATTCAAGAATGTACTGTCACCAGTTTTGTTTTGTTTTTTTTGTTTTTTTTTTGACATGATACAATGAAAATACCATGTTCCCTATCTGTCACTCACTCGACGTTGTGTCGATGTAGTGACACTAGGAGTCACTCTTGGGAGCCCCAAACACCTCTGCTTTTTTGAAAAAAGGCCAATGAGAAATGGCGAGTGGAATTTGCATGCCACTCCCCCAGACATACGGGTATAAAAGGAGCTGGTATGCAACCACTCATTCAGATTTTCTGAGCGGTTCTATTCATTGAAGCTGAATTCATCCGCAAAGTTCATTCACCTCATCTGCTGGATTCTACGGCGCATTTCAGCAGCTTCTACCCTCTGCATCCGTGGAGTGCAGAGAACGCCCCTGGGCGCTTCGGCAGAGTGAAAATAAGTGAGTATATTCTAAAAGAGAATATTTTCATTCACATAAAGAGCGGCACACACGGAACGTCTTTTTAAAGATGCCTTTCCATCTGTGTGTTATTCCTGGTTGCAGTCGATATCTCTCCGCTTCTGACGGCCACGGTCGCTGTCTTACGTGTCTGGGCACAGCCCCGGCGTGGAGCCCAGCACAGGAAGCAGATGCCACCCATCTCACGGCCGGCTGCCAAGAACCCGAGGAGGGCTTTGAAGCACCCCTGAGATGGGCGAACCAGGGGCAAGGAGACCTGCTTCTCCGGAGCTGGTGAGCAGACCATTCTATCCCCCGGTGGAGGGCCGGGAGGAGAATCTTTTGTTTCGTTTTCATTTAATTTCGCCGCTTGACCAAGAGGCTGCGGTACCCAAAAATTCAACAAAAGAGCGATTTTCTTGTTCCCTGGGTCACATGTTCGGTGCACACGGCCGTCATCACGACCACTGTCCACCGTCCCAAATTTGTAGGTATGGCGCTCCAGCGGCGGTCCCTCCGCCCCTGAGCGCCCAGCTGTGGCACAAACACGCCCACACGGGATTGGGTCCGGTGGGACTCCACCTCCCCCCTCCTCGGCCAATATTATGGTGGGCGACAGGAGCCAGGTAAGTGCTTCGATATCCCTGGACTCAGCACGGCCACGGGGCTCGAATCCCCTCGACGTGGCACCTCGAGCTCCGCCCCGCCGCGAGGCCCCACCCACCAGTACGTCCGACGTGATCATTCCCTTGGTCCCCCTAGCCCGGAGTTTGGACACGTGGCTCGCGCTTTAAAACCCGTTGCGGTGGCTGACCCGGACCGTCCGACTCGGCTACGCAATTCAGTTCGCCAGATTCAGCGGCATCCGCTTCACCTCGGTGAAGGGCGAAAACGCCGCTACCTTGCGTGAGGAGATCGCTACCATTCAGTGCAAGGGTGCGATAGAGCCTGTCCCTCCAGCCGAAGAAAGGCGGTGGGCTGCGACCAATCCTGGACCTGCGAATACTGAACCAGGCTTTGCACAGACTCCCGTTCAAGATGCTGATGCAAAAATGCATTCTAGCGAGTGTCCGGCATCAAGATTGGTTCGTGGCGGTAGACCTCAAGGACGTGTACTTTCACGTCTCGATCTTACCTCGACACAGACCCTTCCTGCGGTTTGCCTTCGAAGGACAGGCGTACCGGCCTGTCCCTGTCCCCTCGCGTCTTCACGAAGGTCACAGAGGCTGCCCTTGCCAAACTAAGGGAAGTGGGCGTCTGCATCCTCAACTATCTCAATGATTGGCTAATCCTAGCTCACTCTCCAGAGTTGCTGTGTGCACACAGGGATCTCGTACTCCGGCACCTCAGCCGACTGGGGCTTCGGGTCAACTGGGAAAAGAGCAAGCTCTCCCCGTTTCAGAGCATCTCTTTTCTCGGTTTGGAGTTGGACTCAGTCTTGATGACAGCGCGCCTCACAAACGAGCGTGCACAGTTGGTGCTGAACTGTCTGAATGAGTTCAGACGGAGAACAGCTGTTCCACTGAAACTTTTTCAGAGGCTCCTGGGGCATATGGCATCCTCAGCGGGACACCGCTCGGGTTGAAGCATATGAGGCCGCTTCAGCACTGGCTTCAGACTCAAGTCCCGAGATGGGCATGGCACCGTGGGACACATCGCGAGGCCATCACGCCGATCTGTCGCCGCCTCTTCAGCCCTTGGACCGACCTTGCATTTCTATGGGCAGGGGTTCCCCTAGAGCAGGTCTCCAGGTGTGTCGTGGTTACAACAGATACATCCAAGATGGGCTGGGGCGCCGTATGCAACGGGCACACAGCCGCCGGCTCCTGGACTGGCCCGCGGCTGTGTTGGCACATCAACTGCCTAGAATTGTTGGCAGTACTGCTCGCCCTGCGGAGGTTTCGACTGTTGATCCAGGGCAAGCACGTGTTGGTCCGGATGGACAACACAGCATCGGTAGCGTACATCAACCGCCAAGGCAGTCTACGCTCCCATTGCATGTCACAACTCGCCCACCATCTCCTCCTCTGGAGTCAGCAGCACCTCAAGTCGCTACGAGCCACTTAAATCCCGAGCGACCTCAACACCACAGCGAACAAGCTGTCACGTCAGGTTACCCTCAGGGGAGAGTGGAGACTCCACCCTCAGGTGGTCCAGCTGATTTGGAGTTGATTCGGTCGAGCACAGATAGACCTGTTTGCTTCCCCGGAATCCTCCCACTGCCCACTTTGGTATGCCCTGACCGAGGCACCCCTCGGTATAGATGCGCTGGCCCCCTGGACTACACAAATACGTGTTTCCCCCAGTGAGCCTACTTGCACAGACCCTGTGCAAGGTCAGGGAGGACGAGGAGCAGATCATCCTAGTAGCACTCTACTGGCCCACCCAGATGTGGTTCACGGATCTCACGCTCCTCGCGACAGCCCCCCCCTCCCCCAGCGAATTCCCTGAGGAAGGACCTTCTTTCTCAGGGATGGGGCACCATCTCAGGGATGGGGCACCATCTGGCACCCACGACCAGACCTCTGGAATCTCCAATTCTGGCCCCTGGACAGGACACGGAAGACCTAAGTGGCCTACCACCCACGGTGGTAGACACGATCAGTCAGGCTAGGGCTCCCTCTATGAGGCGCCTGTATGCCTTGAAGTGCCGTCTGTTCGCTAAGTGGTGTTCTTCCCAACGCGAAGACCCCCAGAGATGCACAGTCGGATCAGTGCTTTCCTTCCTACAGGAGAGGCTGTCCCCCTCCACCCTGATGGTGTATGTAGCCGCTATTTTGGCTCATCACGATGCAGTAGATGGTAAGTATTTGGGGAAGCACAACTTGATCATCAGGTTCCTGAGAGGCGCTAGGAGGTTGAATCCCTCCAGACCACGCCTCGTCCCCTCATGGGACCTTTCTGTAGTCCTTCAGGGTCTACAGAGAGCTCCCTTTGAGCCCTTGGAGTCAGCTGAGCTTAAGGCACTCTCTTTGAAGACTGCCCTCCTGACTGCGCTCACTTCCATCAAAAGGGTAGGGGAACTGCAGGCATTCTCTGTCAGCGAATCGTGCCTAGAGTTCAGTCCGGGTTACTCTCACATGATCCTGAGACCCCGACTGGGCTATGTGCCCAAGGTTCCCACGACTCCTTTTAGGGATCAGGTGGTGAACCTGCAAGCGCTGCCCCAGGAGGAGGCAGACCCAGCCTTGGTGTTGCTGTGTCTGGTGCGAGCTTTACGCACCTATTTGGATCGCACGCAGAGCCTTAGAAGCTCCGAGCAGCTCTTTGTTTGCTTTGGTGGACAGCGGAAAGGAAGTGCTGTCTCCAAACCCACTGGGTCATCGATGCCATCACGATGGCATATCAGGCTCAGGACGTGCCACCCCCTGCGGGGTTACGAGCCCACTCCACCATGAGTGTGGCGGCCTCCTGGGCCCTGGCCAGTGGCGCCTCTTTGGCAGACATCTGCAGAGCAGCGGGCTGGGCAACACCCAACACATTTGCGAGGTTCTACAATCTCCGGGTTGAGCCGGTCTCATCCCGTGTATTGGCAGACACGAGCAGGTAAGTTCTAGGACAACTGGCCAGGTGTACCGCTTGCGCATAGAGCCTTTCCCCTCCCTTGAGGTGAAGATGTGTGCTTTTGACTCCCAGTCGTGGTCACAGACTGTGATCCCTGGATGACTTTCCTCATTAGCCCTCTGGCGGCTGAGTTTGCAGAGAAACTCACTGACCGGCCCAGTACGTGCGCTAATGAGCCCCTGTACTGAGATAGGTGCTCCACATGTGCTGGTTCCCCGAAGGTGACCCCATGTGATATTTTCCGCAAAATAGTTTCCCTTACGGCAAACTGCATCTTCCTTGGCAGAGGCCCCTCGCCATGCTCTGTAGAAACTCCTCCCCCTTCAGGTAGGACCTACCATGGGACCTTTCCACATGACATACTTCCAACAAGACTCGGTAAGACCATGTGACGTATTCCACTCAGAATACCCCCCCCCCTTTTGGGTGGGGTGTGGTCTCCTCGGTGTCTTCCCCTTGGGAGGGACACCCCCCGATGCAGACACAAATGGCTCCCAGTCAGTTAACAAATTCCACTCTTTTTGGGGAGAAAAGAGAGGGAAACGAGGCCTCGGCTGGACTAGCCTGTCACTATAGTTGGGCAGCCGACTTGTTCCTAATGGACCATTCGATGCTCATAAGAGCATTGGGGGAGGTTACATGATGGCCTGGTGTGCTGGCTATGAGGTACACAGCAGTCTGCCCATCACACACCGCCATTTCACATAACACAGTTCAGCTAGTTGTGGCGTATTGTATAGGGACCCCTAGTGTCACTACATCGACACAATGTCGAGTGAGTGACAGATAGGGAACGTCCTGGTTACTTTCGTAACCTCCATTCCCTGATGGAGGGAACGAGATGTTGTGTCCCTCTTGCCACAATGCTGAACTACCCGCTGAAATGGCCGGGACCTGGTCTCGGCTCCTCAGCACAAAACCTGAATGAGTGGTTGCATACCAGCTCCTTTTATACCCGTTTGTCCGGGTGAGTGGCATGTAAATTCCTCTCGCCAATTCTCATTGGCCTTTTTTCAAAAAAGCAGAGGTGTTTGTGGCTCCCAAGAGTGACCCCTAGTGTCACTACATCGACACAATGTCCCGTTCCCTCCATCAGGGAACAGAGGTTACAAAAGTAACCAGGATGTTTTCTAGACATAAACCATGGTAATACCATGTTTATTTGGACAACAGTGCCATGGTATTCTTTTGGTAATCAATCAACATCAATCTTGTTCAATCATTGTACCAAAGTGCTGGAACAGTACTTATTTATAATGAGTAGAGACAGACCATGACAAATAATTAACCAGTTATCTCCTGTGTTGAAGAGATAAGTAGATAAGAATGGGGGGAAATAAGCCTTTGAAAACCTTGGAAGACATTATCAGGTGTTTTTACCACACTACCTCCCTTCCTTCTTTTCTTCCTTCATTAATTTGTCCTTCCTTCCTTCATTCCTTCTGTCTTTTTACCTTCATTCCTTAATTTTTCCTTCCATTCCTTTTGTCATTTCCCTTCTTTTTTTCTTTTTTCTATATGTCCTTCCTTCCTTCATTGTCATTCTTTCTTTCTTTCTTTCTTTCTTTCTTTCCTTAATTTCTTCTTTCCTTCCATAATTTTTCTTCCTTCCATCCTTCTTTCCTTCCTTCTGTCATTTTACTCTAATCGTGTGGCAGCACTCTACTGCTGCCACACGACTGGCTGAATAGATAATCTCATGGATGATTGTTGTTGCCAGACGGGCTGGTTTGAATATTTCTGTAATTGCTGATCTCCTTAATTTTTTCCTTCCTTCCTTCTGTCATTTCCCTTCTTTTTTGTAATTTTTCCTTACTGTCATTTTTCCATATGTCCTTCCTTCCTTCCTTCCTACCTTTCTTTCTTTCTTGCTTCTTTCCATCATTTTCCCTTCCTTTCTTCCTTCCATAATTTTTCGTCCTTCCTTCCTTCTTCCTTCCTTTCTTTCTTTCTTCCTTCCATCATTTTTCCCTTCCTTCCTTCTTTCCTTCCTTCCTTCCATCCTTCCTTCCGTCATTTACACCGATCAGCCATAACATTAAAACCACCTGCCTAATATTGTGTAGGTTCCCCTCGTGCCGCCAAAACAGCACCAACCTGCATCTCAGAATAGCATTCTGAAATGCTATTCTTCTGACCACAATTGTACAGAGCGGTTATCTGAGTTACCATAGACTTTGTCAGTTTGAACCAGTCTGTTGACCTCTCTCATAATCAAGGTGTTTCCATCCACAGAACTTTTTGAGGTTTGAGTATTTCTGAAATTGCTGATCTCCTTTTTGTAATTTTTCCTTCCTTCTGTCATTTTCCATATGTCCTTCCTTCCTTTATTGTCCTTCCTTCCTTCTGTCATTTTCCTTACCTCTGTCATTTTTTCTTCCTTCCAAAAGTTTTCCTTCCGTCCTTCCATCATTTTTTCCTTCCATCCTTCCTTCCTTCTGTCATTTTACCTTTCTTCACTCCATTTTCCTTCCATTCCTTCTGTCATTTCCCTGTCTTCTTTTTGCAATTTTTCCTTCCTTCTGTCATTTTTCCATATGTCCTTCCTTCCTTCATTGTCATTCCTTCCTTTTTTTTTGTCATTCTTCTTTCCTTCCTTCCTTGATTCCTTCATTCCTTCCATCCTTCCATCATTTTGTCTTCCTTTCTTTCATTCTTTCTTTCTTTCTTTCTTTCTTTCAATGTACCTTCTCGCCATCATTTTTCCTTCCATTCCTTCTGTCATTTCCCATCCTTTTTTTGAAATTTTTCCTTCCTATTGTAATTTCCTTCCTTCATTGTCCTTCCTTCTGTCATTTTCCTTTTTTTCTGTCATTTTTTCTTTCTTCCTTCCATAATTTGTACTTCCGTCCTTCCATCATTTTTTCTTTTCTTTCTTCCTTCCTTCTTTAGTTCCTTCTTTCCTTCCTTCTGTCATTTTTCCATATGTCCTTCCTTCCTTCATTGTCAATCCTTCCTTTCTTTTGTTATTTTTATTTCCTTCAATCCTTTTGTCATTTTTCCTTGTTTCTGTCATTTTTTTCTTCCTTCCTTCCATCATTTTTCATTCATTTCTTTCTTCCATCCTTCCATAATTTTTCTTTCTTTCTTTCTTTCTTTCTTCCTTCCTTCCTTCCTTCTTCCATCCTTCCATAATTTTTTCTTTATTTATTTATTTCTTCCTTTCTTCCTTCCATCATCAATCCATCCATCCTATAATTTTTCCTTCCTTTAATCTCATTTGTATGTGCAAATTCACAACCAAACAAACTTCAGCGACAATATCTGTTTGGCCGTGTTACTTTATTGAGAAACAGACACGGATTGCTGCTCTATACATCCATCAAATACCCAACGTGAGGGATGCACTTGCCACTAGTAGGGGAGCACAGATGGACGGATTGATCTTGGCCTCTGAAAGCAGGATCATCTACCTCCTACTGCTAATTGCTTATAGCAAGCAAAGTAATGAGTGATGAATTCCTGCCTTCAAGATTCTGCTGATCAAGCTGTCTAGAGTGTTGCTGAGGCAAAACGTGTGACCAAAGATGATCACTCACAACTGCCATCCTCTAACTGACAGGTGTTTGAGCCGATGGTGTCCTTATAAATCTGTCATAGATACAGAAAGCATCCAAGTATGAGAAGCATTTCTATACTATATAGAGTGTCTTTGAGAAAAGGCATTTACAGTATGTTGGGCTATATAATCTTTGATCTAGAAAACTCCACAAAGCTGACCATATAGCCATTCAAGTTCTCCTTTGTCGGTCAGGAGTAATATAGCTGTACCTACAAGACGAGAGAAAGGCTGCATGATTGAGTTAGCAGTTCCCAGTGGATGAGTGTCTTTAATTTGAATGGGAAACAGGAAGTCAGAGAAATTTATCTCCCTGTCATCTCCAATCCACTCTGGCACGACGTTCTGCCCCTCTGTGCAGGCAGCGGAGGAGAATAAAACAACAACAACAGTTATTAATGAGGTGTTGCGCCAAGTAAGTGCATGCATACATTTGCTGATAGTGAATCCACTTCCTTAATGGCATACACAATTACTCTGAGAGGCATTAATATACTGAACTAGAGCATGAAGCCTCACTTGAGCTGAGAAAACAATGCTTTGGCTAGCATGAGTCCCAGGAGCTCCGTGGATAATTATGCCCCATTCCTGAACAATTCTGAAAATATCACCATATAATATTCTTAAATGTCTTCATAGAAGAATATGTTTGTAAGCAGGATATCGTCTGAAGACTAAATGTGAATGAGAGTCAAATCAAGCTGAGCTAATTGCTGTAACGCAGTCCTTAAAGTGTGACCGAATAAATATTAATCTGCCTGATGGGAGTTCATTAATCAAGATCAGCATCTAAAGCCATTTTCCTCTCAGAGGAAATATGCAAATGAACTCTAATTTAAACACACCACAAAGCTAAAAGAAATGGGCTTAGGCTAATTTTCTAAGCGGTGCATAAAAAGAATGGCCGGTGACCATGGTTTTAAATTGAGACACTAGCCAAGAATGATTGTGAAGCTCAACCCACATGTAAGTGAATTCAACAGTATGGTGAAATTCACCTCAAAGGGAGCTGTGTGATGGGGAGTTATCCTCACCAAAGCCTGCTGAATACAGACAAAAATATGAAAGTCTTCCACTCAGCCAAAACAAATATTAGCAGAGCTAAGTAATAATATTAGCAAATACAGTGGGATGTGCTGTAGTCCCATATGTAATTGCAGCCTGATTGCCTACAAAGCTTTTAAGATTACACTTTAGCACCTTCTCGAGATATGAGTGTTCAATAAAAGTGAAGACGCGCAAAACCATGACAAACTGTTCACTTGAGTGAACGCCAAGTGTAGCTTTGCAGCATTTGACTTTTGGCCATCATTTCTACAGGTCTGATAAACTTGGTGTTGGATCTAGGATGCACCTCCTCTCTACATGGCATTGTAGCCTTGCAATTATCTGAGTAAATCACCAATCCGTCATGTAAACAGCTTTAATTTCCGTGTTTATTTGAGGGTGTCAAATCAGAACATGCTTGTGCTGCTCTAGCAAGTCTTATCAAAATGTAATCAACCAATTCATTTTAAATCATAATATAATCCCTTAACCTCAGTGCTCTAGTGAACCTAAAAGCTCCACCGCCAACACAGAATAATGAGAGGTCTCCAATATAGCATCATACTTTGGATATGGACCCCTTCCCCAAAAGCTGCTTAACACTGTACTCAAAGTTAATTTCCTTTCCACATCTCACAAAGGCTTTCAGAAAATAAATCTCAAGGACAATAGCTGCCATTAATTCACTTATTTACTGAGCAGGAAAAGCTAATCAAATTCTGCTGTGGTGGTCCGTCCTTCATGCATTTGGCTCTCAAATTAACCTCTCAATAGCCCTTTCTAAGATTTCATCCCAATAAAACCCAAACAAACCCAAGCAGCTAACAGAAAAGTGTACAATGTGACCAGTAACTGATGTTAATCTTGCACGGCAGAACAGAACAGAAGTGGCTTTGGTTACACAAAGATTATAAATCCATGCAGTTCCAAATCCCAGACACATGAAAGGCAACATATAACATAAATTTAAACCTCCTCCTGTGTGTCAGCCCCACTCTATCAACTTCCAACTACAGAAGCTTCTGTGAGACCTGATGCACAGGAACATCAGAGGACTGAACCTCTTTCTCCTCCTACACAGGCCGAGAGAAATAGGCAGGGTGGAAATTGCATCCTCACAACCCCCTGCAAAGTGCATTTTCATATTTTCATCCCCTTATCATATGTCTTTGAAAACCAGGAGAGTAAGGGATCCAGTGTTCAACTTTGCAGGTGGTTGTTTGATGCCTTCTCTACAGAGTTCCTCAGACGGATCCCAATTGAGTCAAGAAAACATTCAGCGCAGCCTCAGGTATCCAAGGACCAATTTTGGAAGGCCAATGAGTGAGGACAACAGAGGGAGGGAGTACCCATGATGTTTGGGTTGAGATATAAAGTGATGAATTACACCTCACTATTTCTTTGATATCCATTGACTGTTAGAAGCATAGGGCATCCTAGTCCTTTTGGGAGGCCTATTTTATTCCCTCCAGAACAGGATATGAAAAGAAGCTGTAACGATGCTGGCTGCTGGCAATGATGAAGACGATGATGATGACGAAGTGTAGAGAACCCAAGTGCAGTTTATTTACAAACGTGATAACCTATAACCCTAACTACAAACGTGAAATATAAAACATAAACATGAACTAGACTTAACATGGCATGACTAGATCCAACCTTACTTCAACATTCAACATTCAATACTTGACAAAGACACAATGGAAAACATGAGGCTTAAATACATGGACATGGGGGAACATAAACCAATGAACAAACAGAACTGATAACAAAAACCAATGAACAAACAGAACTGATAACAAGCTAATAAAACAATCAACCAATGAAAAGACAAGACACAGGAACATGGAGGGAAAACATGAAATCACATGACAAGGGAACAGGAACTAAACTTTTCAAAATAAAAGACATGAATCAACAAAATACACATGACAGAAGCATATAGTGGGGTTGTTTTCGTGGCAAGGATAGTTGCCTCCAGTCTGGCCTTTGAGGTATCATCATTTCCCACAAAAAAGTATGCAACTCATCTGTAAATGTCTGGCAATGTCACTTCACTTGAAAATTTTAATCATCAACAACTAAGCAAATGTTTAACCATGTCTTTCTTGTTCGTGACCCACAGAAATGAGTTTCTTTCTACTGAAACTCTAATAACATGAAAAGCCATTAAAATGTTTACTATTTCAGAGGGTGGCAGGGGAGGAAGTTTGCTGGTTTGAATTTACTGCTGAACAGCAGGGATATGATGTGCAAGGCTGCAACTTCTAAAAATGCAATGCAATAGTACTTTCTTTAAGGCATTTAAAGGGATAGTTCACCCAAAAATGTAAATTCTGTCACATTTCAAAGTGTGAAACATTTCCATACGAATGATAGCAAAAGGACTACATGAGTAGACACTAAACAAACAGCCAAGAAAGAATAAAAACAAAAAAATAACAAGGAAATATGGCAATGCAGAAAAAAAAAAAAATAGTCCAATAGTACAGTACTGTGCAAATGTCTTAGGCACATAAGATGTTTCACAAAAACATTTGTCTTAAGATGATTATTTATATCTTCAGCTTTAGTGTGTCAATAGGAAATATATATTTAAGACTCCCAAACATTAATTTTGTAAATAGAATAGAATAGAATAGAATAGAATAGAAGAACAAGGGAGCCCTGCAACATCGAGTCAGTCTGGGATTACATGAAGACACAGAAGCAATTGGGACAGCCTAAACAGATAAAAGAACTTTGGTGAATTCTCCAAGAAGCTTGGAAAATCCTGTCTCCCAAAAACCAAGAAAAACTGTGTCCAGATGTACCTAGGAGTGTTGGTGCTGTTTTGAAGGCAAAGGTGGTCACACCAAATATTGATTTAGCTTTTGTTAACTGGACTTTGTATGACATTAATTGATAAATGAAAACTATTTATGAAATTATTTTTGAAGACATACTCACTATGCAACATTTTTCACAAGTGCATAAAACGTTTGCACAGTACTGTATGTAAATGTCATATTGTGATGTGATTTGTGGTGTAGTGTTTAAACAGCTTGCTGGTAGGGTAATGTATTTAACATGGGGGAATCGTACTTTAACCAACCCCCCTTCCTCTCTCTCTCTCTCTCTCTTCTGCCTCACCAGCTCTGGGGCAAGCGATGGTCTAACAAAGAGTAACGCACCTTCAACGGCGTGCGCTAAATCAAATTAGTGTATAGTCATCCCCATATGAACCGGGCTTGCTCTAAACAGCGACTACAGACTCAATCATCTCAAGCCCTTCCCTTACAATTGTAAAGGATGGTGTTAATTATTTACAAATACATATCAATACCAATATTTTTCACTCTACAGATACAGATAAGTAATATGACGGCACAGAGACAGCAACCATTTCCCCATAACAATAAGCCTTTTCCATGGGAAACAGAAGGGGTGTGCTTCTCATTCTATCATCTGATAGAGTCTCAATATCTTATATTCTCTATAATCAAATAGTCAGTTATGAGGAAAAATGATGTTGTCATGCATATTCCATTTCCTCATATAGACCGAGCACATGAGCTTCAAACAAATGTCTCCCTTTCTCATTTTGGCAGCGCTCTGATTACATCACATGGAGAGAGTGTGAAGGCGCCACTCATAACAATGTCACATTGCATTAAGTCTGCCATGCCACTTGTGGGCCTCAATCAAATTTCAGCTGACTCTACCTATCTGTGACGACAATTGGATTTGCTCAGAGACGATGGGGATTCCACTTTCTTCAATCTAGCATTTGATCATGCGATCGGGCTCTTGGGGAATAAGCCGGTTTAGATTGCTTTGGTGTGTAATAACCTATGGGGACTGAAGATAGAGTGAATGGCAAGGGCAGAGTGTTCAAATAGAAGCAATATTACAGGTACAAGTCCAACAGTGAAACACTGGAAGTAGACAATGATCCCTGTTATTGGGGGAAGTCATGCTTCCTCGTATATGGGTCAACAGTGTCAGACCTAAGTGTACATGAGGGAATGTATGTGCATATATGTGTGTGAACGGTGTGCCCATGCTAATGGAGACAACCATGAAAACTATTTTGAGGTGAGACAAACAATCCTGTGCTACATAAATGAACCTGAAAAATATTTCACCTTAAAGGTGAATTCAGATTGATTGGGTTGGCAAGTTAATTTAGGAAAAAACAGATAGTCAATGATGACAACTGAACATCTCTTCTGGCAAATGGCTGTTATTTATTTGTTTAAGGTATGCAATTATTTCCATATTAATATGTCCATAGAAGACTATTGAAGAACTGCTTCAGTGGAAGTCTGTGGTAGATACCTGTAGCACTCAAAGCGATGGCACAAAAGATCAATGCTGATTGGACAGGAGACTCTAAACACTTAATTTTGGGTCATAGCCAGATGCAGTGATTCTCTGCAAGTCTATGGGACATTGGCCTTTCAATCAGTGTATTTTTGAACCACCTGGAAGCCCAGCTTCTATTGGTCGAGCACTCAAATAGGCAGGACTTTGCAGCAAATGGCAATAATTGAAAAGGTAGCAACACTGGGAGCAACATTGCAGACACCAAAAAACAGTCTTCCCCAGTTTTGAAAAGCATCTGCAGCTACTGCAGTGATCATATTATGTCTCAGGGGGAAATTAATCCAATCATAATGCAATCTTATAAAACCTGACTTCAAGATCCTGAGTACTAAATGTTTAACACATATATAGAGCACTGTTTTATCTGTGTCGAATCACCCCCATGGTGCAGTTACACAAAACGCAAGACTGGTTGAATAAAAGTGGCATCTGTGACAATTACAATGTGTTGCGGTATACTGTAGTAGTATGCATAGCTGAGTTAGATGGAGAGGCGGCAGGTGATCAGTCCTACGCTTGCCTGCAGAGAGTTAGCACGTGACAGGCTCACAAAGAAAGATTAGGGTCCAGAAGGTGGTGTTAAGCTAGAGATCCTCACAGCTAGCAACTCAACCTGAGAGCACAGAAACTTGACTTAGAATATTTCTCATTCTATAGGGTTAGAGAATTCACACCATGTATCAAGGCATAGAGATGTGAAAAGACATCGATCTCTTGCCAATGCTGTGTTATAAAAATGGCAATGCATCAGGGGCCATGTGTCTTACCAGCACTGGTGGATGATTCAATTTTGATGTTAAATGCTTTTCACATTTCCGGGTTTGGAACACAGAAGTAAACTACAATATAACAGGTTGAACTTTTTTTTTAGAGGTGAATGGGAGACCACATGAAATATTACTTTTTGTTTTCCCATTTGCTCCAAAAGCAAAAGCAAAAGCAAAAAAAACAAACAAAAAAAAAAAAAACACTATTATATTTCCATGACTGTCACTCCCTCAGAATCTGTATTTGAAACTCCATCGCATCAGTGGTGACTTTTTTCTCTTTTTTTTAATTAATGCCATGATAATATAACACAAGAATAGGGTGCTTCTTCAACTTTGAGCACTTAAAAAAATAATTTAAAAAATCACATTTTCTACTAACTCTGTCCAACTGTGTGTGTGCATGCATCACAGGAGATTTATGTCATTTTGTCATTTTTTTTAAATGTCATGAAAATTGCCACCACAGTGTTATTTTCACAACATTTAATATTCTGTATTGTGTTTAATAGAATTCCATAGTGGAAATAACGGTGCTGGAAATTACATTTTTAACGTTTTTGAAATAATATAGCTGACTCCTTTGTCTTACTGAGGCTAATTTCATTGCTAACATTTTATGTATCCCAAGTACACACAATTAAATAGTATTTTCACACTTTTTGCATAATTTGGCAACATTTCAGCTTGACACCCAATAACATTTTCTCCTGGCATGTGATATTTACCTTGATTTTTCTTTTTTCTTTTTTTTTTTTTCAAACATCACTTGTCTCATATCTCAAGCATGATCTTCACTGATACTTTTGTTGAATATACTTTTGTTTGCAAGTACTCTAAATAAAAAAATAAAAAAAAATATTTGGAGAAAACAAATTGATGTGGTGGAAATCATGCCACAACTATGGGAAAGTCATAACATGGATTTTCATAGTTTTATATAGAATGTTTGGATCTGGGACAAGGCTAAAACAGTCAAATCTGTACATAAAAGGTATTTATATGTAAGAAGTCAGTTTTAATTTGACCTTCTTATAACAAAATGAAAAAAAGTAAGTGACTCGTAAGCCAGGGCAATTGCATCAACGATCCAGTGAGAAAGTCTTTGCTTGGACACGGACATTCCTTACGTGCATCATCCATAGCATACAAAGAGCTGGTCAGAGAGTCTGACTTTCAACGTATGCGTGTAGCGCCCACACAGGGTATAACAAATGCAAGGATTGTTCCTCATCCAATCCTCATCAAATTAAATGGAGGAGTGAAGAATGCTTGAAGGTGAACCACCTGCCCTCTGAAGGGTGTGTTTAGAACCTTAGGCACATAGCCTTTTCTGGGTTTTGAAAGACCAAGGCCAAACTCCAGACATGAACTGTCAATTGATAGTGGATGTAAGTCACCTACCCGTTTTACTGAGGCCAGAGCCAGCAGTAGTGCAGTCTTATTAGAGAGCATGAGCAAATCAACAGGGGGGCCCTGCGAGCACTTTTAGGACCAAAGTTAGGTCCCAAGTCGGGACTGTAGCCCGCCGAGATGGATTAAATCGGCTTGCTCATCGAAGGAACTTTATGATTAAATCATGCTTGCCTATAGTGGTGCCGGCTTCAGGTGCATGATACACAGATATAATATAAACTTTGAGCATTGACGGAGTGAGTCCTGCGTCTAATCGCTCCTGAAGAAATATGATAATTTCATGTATGGGGCAGTTTACTGGGTCTTTGCCATGTGAAAGACACCAATCAGTGAACACATTCCATTTTAGTGCATAGAGGCGTCTCTTGGACGGCGTTCTAGCTTGTAAAATGGTGTTCATAACTGAATGTGTCGGTTCTGGCGCGTTTAGCGCACTCCGTTCAGACGCCACATGTGTAGACTTCGCAGCTCTGTCTGGGGATGCCAAACCATGCCTTATGTTTGAGAGAGAAGATCTTTCTTCAGCAGTATTTCACATGGAGGCCCGTCCAATATTTCTATCATCTCCAGAAACCAGGACTGATTGGGCCATTTCAACACAATTAACAGGACTGTTGCCATGTCCACTCAGACTTTGCTGATGACAGAATGAAGGAGGCGCACCGGGGGAAGCACATACTTGCGTTTCGCCGGCCATACATGGGCCAACGCGTCATGGTGTCATACACCACTACTGTTGTGTTGTCCAAACGAATCAGAATGTGGTGATTCACAATATCGGAATGAAAAGCTCTCAAAGCTAAAATGACAGCCAGTAGCTCTAGGTGGCTGACATGTCACGGGCGTTTTGCACCTGTTTCCAGGTGTCGAAAGTCGGGCGTCCAATACACACCATGCCCCAACCTGTGTTGGATGCATTTGTGCTTTCTTTCTGAAAACTTGACCCAGCATAACACCCTGTTGGTAAAAGGCTGGTGCTGTCCATGGTGCTAGAGCAGCCAGACAGTGGCGAGTTACTGTGATGCACATGAAAATGAAATTACTTCAGTGGTAATGTTTTTTCAGTTATAACTGAAACAGACACTGAAGAATGGTTTGTACACACTCGTTCATGAGGTGCGCATGCATGAACTCCTAAAAAGGAGATTTATTAGCTGGGGAAAAGTGTGCTTTTCGCTCAGTTGACATTAGACCAGATTTTCCATATGGCAAAGCAGCAAGTCCATAACCAATGTAATAGCCAATTGCTGAGGTAATTCAAAACACACACACTGTTCATTTTCAATGGGGCAAGTGTCACATCGATACATTTCGTGACCATGCGAGGAGCCACAGACAGACTGAAATGAAGGACTTTAAATTGATACACAGTTCCCTGAGCGCAAATCTAAAAAGCTGCCTGTAACGTGGTGCACTTGGTACTTGAAGTACGCATCCTTCAGATCTATTGATGCAAATCAGTCCTGAGTACAGATGTGCGATAAGATCTGTTCCTGAGTTAACATTTTGAATGGGCATGTTGCAAGCGTGCGATTCAAGCGTCTCAGAACTAGAATGGGCCGAAGCTCGCCATCCTTCTCCAGAATGAGAAAATAACAGCTGTAAATCCCACTGTGTGTGTCGCAGTCTGTGCACGCAACACTGGCATATTGTGTGGTCGGACCACAGATTGTGCTCGATCGTTGTAAACACCAGATCTGACACACACGTGAGGACTTGCAACACATTCGCGCAGTGGTACAGCAGGCTTATTCATTCATATGTAACAACCTCTTTGCGAGAAGATTGTGTATTTTGGCTCGTAACACTGGCGAGTCTTTGGACGGAACTGTGGAAGACAGAACACCATTGAAATGGGGCGGCCGACGTGCAAATTGGATCATATAACCATGTTCGATAATTTTTTAGCACCCAGTCAGAATGCCAGTAAGAGCTCGCCACGTGTCCGCGTAACGGGACAGAAGGCAATTTGGTATGTTCATAACATGATATAATGCGGTGCTCACCATTGGGAAGCGGTTTGCGCAAATTGTGAGGATTTAAAGAGGGAAAGCTCTTTATTGAAAAAGTGTGAGCGTCTCGTGTATGTGCAACGAGCGCTGTAATCTTATTTCAATCTTTGTAATTCATTACAAGATATAACGTGGTGCTCACCATTGGGAAGCGGTTGTGCAAAATATGTGGGCTTTGAAGTGGGAAAGCCCTTTATTGAAAAAGTGTGAGCGTCTTGTGCGAACGCTGTACTCTTTTTACAATCTTTGTATGTTCATACAAGATATAATGCACCGCTCACCATTGCGAAGTGGTTGTGCATAATGTGAGGGCTTTGGAGTGGGAAAGCCCTTACTGAAAAATATGTGCATCTCGTGCAAGTGCTGTACTCTTTTTGCAATCTTTGTATGTTCATACATGATATAATGCACCACTCACCATTGGGAAGCAGTTGTGCATAATGTGCAATTTTTTTTTTTTTTTTTTTTTAAATTCCCAGATGCAGTTTATTGTTCTGCCAAAATCCCAATAATAACCAGAATTTTTTTTATTTGGTGCAGAATGTGGGATTTTTATTTTTTTATTGATTCCTACAAAACATGCAAGAGCAAAACATACATATATATATATATATATATATATATATATATATATATATATATATATATATATATATATATATATATATATAGAATCAACATTTAAACCCCACAACCACCCCGCCCTGAACCCCAACAAACATCCCTGTGGTCACATATCAGTATATACACATGATTATAGACACACACAAAAATAAAAAGATAAAAAAATACAATAAAAATAATAAAAATTATTATTAATAATTAATAATTACACGTCCAGCATCGCCAGATATCCGCCCCATTTCTCCATGAACAAATTCAATTTTCCTAGTCTTCTAAAAGACCCTTCTTCACCATCCCCATCTCCGAGCACCACTCCTGAAATGAGGGTGCTCCAGCCAACCTCCAACCCCTTAAAAGAATCTGTCTGGCAATCATGATGCTAGTTAGGACCCAACCCTTTATGTTTCTATTCTCAACATCGATGACCGCCCCACCGCCCAAAATACAGAGTCTGGAACAAACTGAAAGCCGAGTGCCCAATACATCACACACAAGACTCTGAACCTTCAACCAAAACTCCTGGATCTTAACACACCCCCAAAAGACATCGGTTATCCATCCTATGATCGGCATTGCCAGCAGGTGGGTGTGCCTTTAAGACCAAGCCTATACAATCTAGAGGGGGTCCAATAAAATCGATGTAAATTCTTGAATTGCATAAGGCACACCCTAGCATCTCTAGAATCCTAGCCCACTCTCCCTCCTCCAATACAAGTTTAAATCTTTTTCCCATAATCTCTTGAGAGAAGTTGAAGCTCCGTCCCTCAGACTCTGAATTAGCAGGGAGTAATACACTGATGCCTCATGACCTTTTCCAAAAGCAATAATCACCACTCCCAGAGTATCTGCCGCTTTAGGGGGGTGTATGCTACTCCCAAAAATAGTACAGAGCAGGTGGCGCAGCTGTAAATATCTAAAGAACTGAGATCTAGGAATCCCAAAATGTTAAACCAGATTTTCAAAGGATCTCAACTCTCCGCTCTCATATAGGTCACTGAGTGTATTAACCTTGCTCACAATCCACTCTGGCCAGCAGAAAGGGGACTTATTAATACATAATTTGGGGTTAAGCCATAAACTCGAGGCAACATTTAAATAAATGTCCGAATTAAACACTCTGGACACTTTTGTCCATACCGAGTGTAAATGCGAGATAACGGTGGGTAATTTAATTTCTCCGGTTAGTTTGATAGAAAGGCTTTGCAATGGCAAAATAGGGGCAAGAACTTCCTGTTTAATACAAAACCAGCGAGGGGCTCTCTCAGGTGGAAACGACCAATGAGCCAAATGTCTGAGACCAAACACATAATAATAAAACAAAATCTTGGGTAGGCCTAGCCCACCTTTATCAATCAGCCTATGCAGCTTACTGAAATGTAATCTGGGACATTTCCCATTCCAAATGAAGGACTTCAGTATGCTATCAAATTGCTTGAAATAAGAGAGGAGGACATATTTAGGGAGTGACTGTAGCAGGTAGTTGAATTTTAGAATACAATTCATTTGAATAACATTAACCTTCCCAATCATCGATAAATGTAATGAAGCCCACCTGCCCATATCGCTTGAAAACCTTTTTATTAAAGGGTCAAAATGAACTAAAATCACACAAATTTGCTGGGAATAAAATACCCAAATACTTAATGCCCTGTTTGGGCCACTGGAAGGTGCCCGACTGAAAAGCCGTTATCGGGCAATATGCTATCAGAAACAAAGCTTCGGATTTAGACCAATTAACTCTGTCTCCCGAGAAGTTAGAAAAGGAATTAATAATTCCGTGGAGGCAAGGCATAGATCAAGAAGGGTCAGAGACGAATGCTAAAATATAATCTGTGTAAAGCAGAAGCTTATGCGCCACACCTCCCGCCATCACCCCTGAAAAATCATCCTCCTTTCTTATCACATCAGCTAATGATTCCAGGGCAAGATAAAACAATAATTGGGAAACAGGGCAACCATACCGGGTGCCCCTATCTAGAGTAAAATAATCTGAAATTAATCCATTTGTTTGTACTGCCGCTACCGGGTGTCTATAAAGTAACTTAATCCATCCAATAAAAGTATTCCCGAACCCGTAAATTTCCAAAATCTTAAAAAGATAATCCCATTCTACCATATCAAACGCCTTTTCGGCGTCAAGTGAGATGGCCGCAACCGGAATCTGATCGTTCGCCACTGCCCACATGATGCCTCATGACCTTTTCCAAAAGCAGTAATCACCACTCCCAGAGTATCTGCTGTTTTGGGGGGGTGTATGCTACTACCAAAAATAGTACAGAGCACGTGGCGCAGCTGTAAATATCTAAAGAACTGGGATCTGAGAATCCCAAAATGTTGTTGAAACGCCTAATGTTATCAGAAGAGCTGCGGCTCTGAATGAACCCCATCTGATCTGTATGTATAAGAGATGTCATATCTTTAAGTAATCAGTAAGCCAGAATTTTTGACAATATTTTTACTTCTAGCTGGATCAGGGAAATTGGATGGTAACTCTTACACTCACTTGGATCTTTGTCTTTTTTAAGAATCAGACTGATCCGGGCTTAAGTCATGGTTGGCAGAAGCTTTCCATTCTTTAATGATTCCGTATAAACTTCTAACAAAAGTGGAGCCAGTTCTGTAGCATAATATCTAAAAAAAATCAGCGACAAAACCATCTGGCCCCAGAACCTTGCCTGTAAGCAAAGCCTTAATTACCTCGCCAAGCTCCTCCAAGGTTATCTCACAATCAAGAGAATTTTTTTTTTTGCTCAGTCGTCAGCTTAGGGAGTTCTAATGATTCCACAAAGTTTCTAATATCTTCATCGGTAGACGAAGATGTGGAACTATAAAGATCAAGATAGAATTATTTAAAAGCATTATTAATATCAATGGCTGAGGTAAATATTTCACCACCAGCAGATTTCACTGAGGGAATGGTAGAAAAAGACTCTCTCTGCTTTATATATCTAGCCAAAAGCTTCCCTGCTTTGTCCCCCAACTCAAAGTATGACTGTCTTGCCCTGAATAGCCAAAACTCCACCTTCTGCGACAAAATAGTATTATATCTGTGTTCAGGTCAATTTTCTGAGGCCATCAGACGACATTCGGTGCTTCAGCTCTGCCGCTACACTTTTAATATTCCCTTCCATCTCCTCGAGTTTTCGTGCTTTGGTTTTTTTGATGAATGAGGCATAATGTATGATCCAACCCCTAAGAACTGCCTTAAGTGCCTCCCAAGCCATGCCCACAGAGGATACTGAGGACCAGTTGGTCTCCAAATAAACACTGATTTCAGCCTTTAACATTTGTTGGAAATCAGGATTTTGCAAATGGGATGCATTAAAACTCCAACTATATGATTTCTTTTTCTCCATAAGAGGCAACACCTCTAAACTCACCAGGGTGTGATCTGAGACTAAGATGTTTCCAACTGAGCAATCAACAACAGATGAAATGAGGGACTTAGATATATATATATCTATCTATTCTAGAATAAATCTTATGGACTGATGAAAAAAAAAGTATAGTCCCTACCAGATGGGTTTAAAAGTCTCCAAATATCTGTAAGACCAAGATTTTTACACATCCTGTGGAGCATCAATGTTACTCTAGGGGGCTTACACACTTTTGCTTCACTATGATCAAGGACTTGGAAGTCTCCTCCCAATATTATATCATGATGGGTGCCAGCGGCTTGCAACATCCCTTCAAGATCTATAAAAAAGCCCTGATCATCACCATTAGGTGCATAAATATTAGCCAAAATCAATCTTTGCCCCTGAATTTCTGCTAAAATAATAATGACTCTTCCTAATTTATCTTGAATCTGTTTGAGACATTTGATTTGTAGATGTTTATTTATCAATGTAATGACTCCCCTGCTCTTACTTGAGCCAGCACTAAAGAAAACATGTCCACCCCATATCTTCCCAAATTTTTCAGCTATAATATGCCTACTTAATTGCATGTGATAAATATGAGACACAGAAAACAACATATTGAACAACATTTTGGACAGCAATTTTCCTTTCCCAACAAACAGCAGTGGGGAGGAGGGGAAAAGTATTGTGTGTCAGGAGCACTTTGCTACATGGAGAGAGTTTTTCCCGTCAGCGCAGGGCTTGCACTGAGGCAGCTGCCTTCATTTGGGCCATGGCTTGCATGGCTTTACCAGCGGCTCAGCGGCGACATTTGGCAGCGCTGAGGCAGCTGGTGTGGGATTTTTAGCCAGACACTGGACTGAGACAGAGCAGGAGCGAGCAGGTTGTGATGAAGTACTGCTTAGTTTTGGCATAAAATGTCTCATAGCCTGTGATTGTTGCTGAGTCGTCACGTAGTGCTCAGCAATTCTATTCACAGAGCCTCCGAAAAGGCCAGCTGGAGACACCGAAGCATCAAATAGAGCAGCTTTTCCCACATCATGCATTTCCATGAGGGTTAGCCAGATGTGACGATCCAAAAACACCAGGTTGCTCACAATAGCCTGTGCAGTGATTTTTGTGGCTCGCAGCACTAAGTTCATAGCGGTGCGGAGCTCTTTGAACGTGTCTGGATCATAGCCTTGCTCATCCATTTGTTTGAGGAGCTCAGCTTGGAAAACTTGGAGCACCATCATCGCGTGGAGTGCTGTACCAGTTTGGCCCACCGCTGAGTATGCTCTTCCAGCCAGTGCGGATGTTAGTCGACATGGTTTAGAAAGATGAACAGGGCGTGAATTCCATGCCCTGCTACTCACTGGGCAGAGATGTGCCGCTACCGCCTCTTTCAGGGGGGGTAGTTGGGCATAACCGTTTTCTTCCACGTGATCCACATTAGAGAGGATGTAATCGCTGCACGGGTGAGCTGAATAGGGTGCGCGCCAGGATTTTGACAGTTCTTTATGAACTTCAGGGAAGAACGGGACAGATCTAAGGGACACGGTCGCTTGACAGCATCCGGACTGCAGGAACCATTCATCAAGGTGAGATTGTGTAGGTTCCTCTGGAGGAGACCACTCGATATCGAGCTCTTTGACTGCCCTTGAAAGGACGCGAAGCATCTCCTTGTCAGTGGCACATACACACTCCTCACCCTCGCTGGGAGAAGGGGCAGTAGCGTCATCCACCGAATGAGACGAGAGTGCTGTACCAGTTTGGCCCACCGCTGAGTATGCTGAGACGAGATTATGTGCACGCACATAATATATTGGCATAGACGCGTTACATGGAGATTGAGGGGCTCATGGGGCGTGTGCCAGCTCGAGGACCACCTCAAATTCGCCCCATAGTGCCTCCTGATCCCTCGGGTGTCACAGAAAAGGCGGATGGGAGGGCGCGGGAGACTGAATCGTCCCTCAGAACAAGGGCGATTCACGAGCGAAGCATCTTGAGACTCATGCCCTCACAGTGAGGGCAGTCTGTCTCCATAAGAGCTGTCTCTGCATGGGCGTGGCCCAGAGAGTGAATGCAGCACTCAAGCTGATCTGACGGCGGGATGTGCCTCTCGCACAAGGAACAGTTACGGAACGACATCTTTAAAATGACTCGAACATGTAAGCGACTCTTTTAGATATAACGAAGCATCAAGTGGCGAGGCGGAGTGATGTTCGCTGGAGCACTGCAGGGGAGCGAAGAGTCTTCTCGTTGCCATGAAGATCCCGCCCGCTGACTCATGTGGTCGACAGCAAAGCAGTAGAGGGCTTCTAGATGAGAGATTAATCGCTGTCTTGAAGGAAGAAAATTCTGAGGAATGGTGTTTGCGTGCCTGCATTTATAGCGGATAGCTTCATGCCTAAAAGGGCGGGGCTCAAACACCACAGCCAATATTAGAATTTTGGCATTACAAGTAGATTCAATATTTTAAAGGCATTCAATTAAAATCTATTTGAAAACAATAGAGGCATGTTTCCACACAGTTTTTCCACTAAATAAACACAAGGGAGAATGAGAGCTAATAATTTTCATTGACATGTACTTTTATATTTATATTTTATATACAATGATACATATGTATTAGCTTAATAAAAAGCATTATTTACCTTCATATCTTTTTATGAAAACATTGTTTGTGAATGAACAAGGTGTGCAAAAACTATTAACTACTACACTTATTTTTTGGAACTCAGTTGAATACTGCATAATACTAAATTACTAGTGTGGGATCCAGTCAAGTTTATTACTATAATATAATACTGAATTATCATTATTATTTTTAGGATTATATTTATTTTATATAAAATTAATATACAGTATGTATTTCCTATGTACTACAACTTCACCTGGAGCTTTTATTTTGATACTGAAAGTTCTGTGTGTATTTGACAGTTTACAGTGTTACACATCTGGTGAAACACTGTCATTTCCTCCTTTTCTGTTATATTGTGCCACATTTGTAGATGTGTATAATAACTTGTAGTGGTTACTAATGTTTAGAATTAAGCGGATGTTTGAACATGCAGTACTTTTCTTTCACGATGCATTTGAACTGCTTTAAAAGTGCTTTAAACACGAGCCCATTAACCCCCACTCCCCCCCCATCACATATGACCAACTCGCAATTTTGGTGTTGTTTTGATTAATTGTGCAGCCCTGAAGGATCGTGAAATTAGTCTACTGATGCACCTTTATGAAACTTAATGGCCAAATAAAAAGCCAATTAAAATCATTGCAATATTCACAATATTGCTTCATTTTATATCGTCAGCAAAATCATATTGATTATATTGTGAATATTTGATATATTGCTCAGCCCTACACTCAAAAAAAAAAAAAAAAAAAAAAAAAAGTTTACTAGATTTACACTACTAAATAAGGTAGAAACATGTCATCATAGTCTGCGAAAAGGGTCCATTTCATTCTTAGGCTACATCATGTTGGTCAAAGAACTCGTTGCCCCTCGCAGATTGGATTGTTTTTGAAAAAAGCAGTGCCAAACTCTAAAATCATTATTGAGTGCCCTCTCCTTGAAAGCTGAGTAATACTTGAGATGCAGGATGTTTCCTCTTCTGCCAAGCTTTTCATAGAGCACACATCCCTCATTGTAGGTTCTCTTTACCGTATTGACTGAGGATAAGTTTGTCACTGGATCCGGATTAAAGCCTATCTGTAAAATGGAGGAGAATAGGGGGAGGCATAGGAGGGAGGGCAGAGGTTTGTTTACCTATACTGGCTGCTGTGTACCAAGGGAAAGTAGTGGATGAGAGAAGCAAAAAGTAAAGACTCTTGTTCCAATGTCACCTCCATATTGGACATCTCAGCTGAGACAGATAACACACACAGTGCTCTTAATTAATCATCAGCGCCATATCGATGTGTCAATAAGCCCTCACTTGTCAGCTCACCAGCCGCCCTCCAATAAGCCATGGAGTTCTTAATTAGCTTCTGCTGCGATGCTATCTGAACGCAGTGCGGCATCCTATGGCATGTCACTCATGCAAAGCTCTCAGGTGCTTTTATGCTCCTAAGGACTTCAAATGTTGAGTTGAAGGGCAACCACCTTGATTCCATCACAGATGCCATTCACTTTTCTGTCAAAAAACGGTTTTAAATCAGAACAATAACAGTGCTGTTTACAGTCAGGGTGCCAGTGCTAGTGCCAGAGCATACAACTTTCTTTTGTGGAACACAAAAGGAGATGTTAGGCAGAATGATAAGCCTCAGTCACCATTCATTTGAATTGCACTGCAGTGAAACTGATGAGGCTGTGAGTTTGCCTAACATCCCTTTTTGTGTTCCAGAGAAGAATAAAAGTCTTACGATATTGCAACTAGTAAATGACGACAAAAGTTTCTTTTTTGGGTGAACTCTCACTTTAAATCATTTCTGAACATTACATCACAGCCAGCTCGTGCTGGCACAGAGACACTAAATTAAATTATTTCAGATGTTTAAATATGTTCTCAAAACTATGTTTATGGGCAGGTTATGCAGTAACATAGTCAGTTACGTCATTATTTATTCACAGGTCAATGGAAATAAGGGCTGATATTCAGTGAGTGTCAAAAGATGCTTTAGGCCAAAGATATCACCTGCGTGTCGTGTGGAGAGGCCGGTCTGCCTTGTGTCAATATAGTTATTGCGTAAGTCCACACAATAAAATGTTTATTATGAGCAATAGTGTGTGTTTACCTTTGTAGCCAGTGTTCTCGCCATGCATGTGTTTAATGCCTTTTAAAGCCTATTAGAAAAGAAATTGAGTCGGTTTGGCCCCGATGCAGATCAAACACTACCTATGTCTCTGTACTCACCAAATGCAAATGTTGTTCTACCCCCGAAACCAAATGAATAGTAAACGGACGAAACATACTGGCAGAGTTTGCATGCTGATTACCTGCCCAAAGACCTGCGCCTAATTATTATTCATGTTTACAAACTTTCATCTCCTGAGGACTGACCAGCCTGCGACAGCGCATACATAATAAGCAAATAGACCACGCTCTTCATGTAGATCCCAACATGCATTTATTCATGTAGCCCACACGTGCACACATATTCACTTACAAAACACACAGCACTGCTAGTGTCTCAAGGCACCAGACATTTATGAAGATGCCAGTTCAATGGCATTATGGCAGCATTACGGATTCTTGGCTGCAGCTCTCCCAAATATAACCAGTGTCCCATCCCACTCCTGCATTGCTTAAGAAGGCCTGTCTCCACAAACCTCAGGGGAGATGCAGGAAGAGGTTTTGGCTGTCACGGTCTTCAGTACATCACAGCACCGAGAGGCTCTCACAGATTCTCAAGCCATATGGACGACTGTAAGCTACCTTTGGAAATAGTGTGTGTGCATTTGTGTGTATGGTGAGGCAGGCTACAGAGAAAAAGATTGAAAATCCCAAGGATGCAACAGGCAAGAGCTATTCCTCTGGCCACAGTTTCTCTGTGGGCTATTGATTGAGTATGCTTAGACCCTGGGGCAGATTATTTTTCTCTAGATCCCTTTGTGTGTGTGTGTGTGTGTGTGTGTGTGTGTGTGTGTGTGTGTGTGTGTGTGTTTGTGTATTTGCTGGATAAAATCTCTCATAAACCATCTTCAAACTCCTCTCATTAACCTTGCGCCACAGTGGCTGTGGTTTACTCGTGCTTTGAAATATAGGGCTGTATTTTCAGACTTGCATGTTTCAAAGACTGATTTAATATTCATCATAGTATCCAGCTCTTATAAAAAAAATTTTTTGCTGTTAAATTGAGGAAATCACACATCAATGGCAGCCAAATCTAAGAGGCTTAAAGGGATAGTTCACCCAAAAATAAAAATTCTCTCATAATTTACTCACCCTCATGCCATCTCAGATGTGTATGACTTTCTTTCTTCTGCTGAAAAAAACTACTTTTTTTAGAAATATCTCAGCACTGTAGGTCCACAGAATGCAAGTGAATGGTGGCCAGAACTTTGAAGGTCCAAAAAGCACATAAATGCAGCATAAAAGTAATCCACAAGACTCCAGTGGTTAAATTCATATCTTCAGAAGTGATGTGATAGGTGTGGGTGTAAAACAGATCAATATTTAAAACCTTTTTTTACTATAAATCTCCACTTTCACTTTCACATTCTTCTTTTGTTTTAGATAATTCACATTCATTATGCATATATGCATATATGCATATCGCCACCTATGGGGGTAGGGGAAATTTATAGTAAAATAGGACTTAAGTTTTGATCTTTTTCTCACCCACACACTGCTGAAGATACTGATTTAACCAATGGAGTCTTATGGGTTACTTTTGTGCTGCCTTTTTATGCTTTTTGGACCATTAAAGTTCTGGCCACCATTGACTTGCATTGTATGGGTGAACTATCTGTTTTTGGGTGAACTATCCATTTAATTAACAGGATTGCCACCATTTTCAACCGATAAATTCTCATGAATTTTCCAGCTGTTTGTGATTTCTGTAAACTGATTTTTTAAAAATAATTTTGATTCCGACTGATTCGCTTCTGAAACTACTGAATCACCAATTTGTGAACCATTACTCAAAAGAAGTATTTGCACACAAATCAGCCATCATTATTGCTTGCAAGCAAATTCTACTCTACACAAGCTCTAAACATGAGCAATATTTAGGCTAGAGCAGAGATTTAATATTTAGATTTAGATAAGAAAATAGCGTAACTAGGAAAATGTATATTCACTACTGAAATTTCCATGTTTTTCCATGCCTGGAAACATAGTTTCAAGAAGCCCTTATATTTCCAGTTTTTATGAATGTGGGTACCCTGAATAAAGTAAAGATCAGTGTGTTACATTTAAAGATTGTAACACAATTTAGTGTTTTCTCAATTCCATTGTGAAGAAATAAATCTACAGTAAGAGATCATTCTGAGTTGTCCAGATCATGAAATATTCTGATAGACTAACACTGAGGACTTTGTCATGCTTTCATAAAACTTTTTGTTTTGGAAGGTTAACATTAATACAGTTCACATACAGTACGTTAGACTCTGTAATATGCACTTTGACTTGTTTTTTGTCCCCCCCATGAAAAGGTATGTCAGTTTTGCTCTTTTTTTCTGGTCTTTCAGGGCCTGGCCATCTGCTTAGGTCTATGACCATAAAGGTGGCTATAGAAAAAGATTGATTATCCAAGGTAAAGGGGCTTGTGTCAGCATAAACCCAAGTAAAGTTAGAGAACCCAACTTAAAGCTAACTCTCCTGGGCACATGCTGTTATACTCAAGGGTGCTTCAAAGAATGATACATTGCAAGCAACCTTTGCAGTTCATGTGTTAGCCAATTGTTTTTAAACAATTAAATAAATTAGTAGGATTGATTAATTTAATGCTGTTTACATGCATACTATTACAACATTAATGACATTTAACATTACCTAACTGTACTGATTGCTGTGCAAAAAAACAAATTCATGTTGGTTGTATTATTATTGTTGACAGTCAATTATGATATTATGTTATATTTTAATAGTTACTATTCAAATTTGTAAAAATACGTTTATCACCCAGTTTATGTCAGAATTTAACTGCCATTAGCAAGTAGTTTTGCTAATTGCTAAGTTTGAACACAGCTTTTTTCATTTTATTTCTATACAGTACTACAACGTGCTACAAACAAAATTATTAATGTATCATCAAATGCATTTCTTTAGCCAGTATAATAATAAACTTACATTTGCTGGTCTTGTAGCTTAGCTAGTCATATTACATGGCCATCCTTCATTCACTGTGTATTTTCATGGGATGTTTGATTGTTTAAATATTACCAGAGAAATAATTGGCAAGATTGTGATGTGAAACTTAATTATGGTTGTGTAATGTGTGCAAGTTTCAACAGAATTTCTGAAAACATTCAAGTGATTTTATTTTATTTGACATGTCATTGCACCAAGATGAACAGCATCGATAAATAGGATTAATAATAGCAAGCAACCTTGTTCTTAATCCTGACCAGTGTAGCAAGAAGCAGGGTTGAATAACTGGAATAACATGATTTCAACTGCAAATTTTAAAGGGTCATATGGAAAACAGGATTTTCCTAACTCTTTTGAAAAAAGAACTATATAGACATACTCTAACATTCACAATGCAAAGCTCCCTCCTCAGTCCACTCAAAAAACAGGTCATTCAGAAATTGTGTGATTTGTAGATTTCCTGTTTTAGTGGCATGCCCAAAATTAAAGGCTTATAACTCCACCCAAAAAAAAACAAACAAAAAAAAAAAAACAGAGGTTGTCAGTTGTTTGGTATCATTTTAACGAAAACTTTTCACATTTTTTAACAATATAGATTATGATAAATTATGAGACTCTCAGCCTAAGAAACTGCTGAAAAATAAAAAATAAAATGTTTAAAAAAAAACTCAACTTTTTGTCTTATTTTTCTGATTTGACATTATATATCTCAGGGTGTAAATAAGGTAATTAAAAAAATGCTTTTGTTTTATTTCCAATTATGTAAACTGTAACTGAGTAGAATTTTGAGTTGATATGACAAAGCAATCAAAAGTAATAACATTACAAACATTATTTATCCTAGTGTCCAAAAAATGTCTCCAAGTATCCAAAAGTCTCTCCAAACAAATAAATTATATTACATGTTAGGGGTGTAACAGTTCACTCATCTCACGATTTGGTTTGGTTCAGGATACTGAACTCATGGTCTGGTTCGTTTCACGATTCTTAAAAACTAAGCCTGAATCAAGAAAAGTTAAGATTATTTTATTATTATTTATTATTATGATTACTTTATTGACATGCAAAACAGTTTGTTTCCTTAAAAATTTAGCTAAAAGTACTGTTCTTAAAAGTGCTAAATGATCCATCAGAGATGTACTGGGAGTAAAAACAGCCCAGAACAGGGCAATGGTGACACCAAGTATTAACTAATAATTCTGCTTTCTGAAAATATGGAATTATGTTAGATCCATATGTTGCTTACACACTGTCAATGATTACAAAAAATATTTTACATTAAAATGTTATTTTCTAAAATAGTATTTATCTAAATATTCTTTTCACTGAACAGACACTAAAATAATGTAAATGTTTTTTTTGTTTAGTTTTTTTTAAAAAAACATCCCATCTCCACGATGCTTATCCTCACATTTTTGAACCACGATATATCGTGCCACGATAAACCGTTACACCCCTAAAAATTGTACATAAAAATGAATGACACATGCAAAAACAAAAATGACAACATTTGTGTAACCAGGTGGAATTAAAAGATTTTATGATCCCTGGTTTACAGTATGAAGTCAAATGTAATTTTTCTTTTGTAATTATTTTGTGTTTAAAATCTGTACTTTTATTTTTAAATGACTGTGTGGATGGAAATTTAAGGGAGCGTGGCCCCTTTAAGAGGCCGCTTTGGCAATGATACGTCATTACGCACTGACACGTATATCTACCTGCCGATGCCAAGCGCATTGTTTTTTTTCCCACCTGTATAGACCTTTTTCCACAGAATGTGATGACGCGTTTCTTAATCCTTATTTATCAGCGTAAATCTCTGATACGACACGCAATGTATATTATACATTTTTTAAATATTGAGTGTAAATTTATAACATTATGATTTGTGTTATATTACCCTGAAATTAGTTTTAAAAAATGAATAAGCACAGCTGTGAGGGGGTTTCTATTATACAGCTGCTGAGAGAGTGACAGTGAATTTGTCATCTCCCATTTTACTGTCTTTTTTTCTTTTTTTCTCCCAATTTGGAATGCCCAATTCCCAATGTGCTTTTAAGTCCTCGTGGTCACGTAGTGATACACCTCAGTCCGGGTGGTGGAAGACGAATCCCAGTTGCCTCAGAGTCTGCCACTGCGGCAACCACGCTCAACTCACCATGCGCCCCACTGAGAACGAACCACATTATGGCGATCACGAGGAGGTTACCCCATGTGACTCTACCCTTCCTAGCAACCGGGCCAATTTGGTTGCTTAGGAGACCTGGCTAGAGTCACTCAGCACACCCTGGGATTTGAACTAGCGAACTCCAGGGGTGGTAGCCAGCGTTTTTACCACTGAGCTACCCAGGCCCCCCATTTTACTGTCTTAATCCACCGCTCTCTATTTTTTCCTCTTCTGGAAAGTCATTCAAACGTAATAGTGGATTTTTTCTTTTGGTCTTGGAGAAAATGGGTAAGTGAAAATAATATTTGCTGTGATCTCCCATTCACTCCCATTCACCGTTGTCAAAGTTTAAGCCCAAGGTATATTTTGCCTGTCCACATTCCACGACGGTCCGTGCACAGTCCGCGTGATGTAATTTTTGTCATCAGGAGTGTCTGCGGACGTCCACGCACAGGCTGTGTCTTGTTTCGAAGGCTGCATGCTAGGTAGGACGCGTCCTTTGAAGGCTGCAGTATACCGAGTGTCCTCCTTTAAACAAGTCTGGGTTAAACGAGACGGCCTTTGTAGGACAAACAGAAACGGAATGTAACATGGTTGCTATGACATCACGCCATTCTTTAACAAGCGTGAGTGCTTTGAGTGAGAAGGGAACAAAGTCCCTCTGGAAGGGAATGTATGAGGTACATTTTAGGAGAGTTATAATGATGTAAAGAGAAAAGAAAATAGATTTTACAGGTGTACTTTTAGTCTAATACTTTATTTTAATTATATATTAATATAATAATACATATTATATACTCTGCACCCATCTACTGAGGTACTTCAACTTGGGAATTAACATTACTTGCGTTTGAACATCATATTTATGGGAAAATTGGCATTATTTTTTTTAGACATTTCCGTTGAAGCAAAGTATTGTGGGTTATGAGTGCCCACGAAGGATACACCTCATGCATCCTCTGAATTCCCATGAAAGAAGGTCACATTCAAAGGCTGCATTCGAAGTGTCCTACTTGCTTTTATGAAACGAGACAGCCTTGATGACGTATGCGGCCTACAAATGCGACCTCCGGAGGACGCATCCTTCCGAACGAGACGCAGCCACAGAGTCCGCGTGCAGCCAGATTTTTCTGTTGGTGCGAACTGTGTGCAGACAAACGCATGCGCAAGGTTGACTGTTGAGATAGAAGAGTCCACAAGGTGGCAATACGCACAGTTGGGCTGTACTGTCAAGCAGTAGTCAAAGAACATATCCTTCTCCATCGTTTTTTGTCGAAAACCTCTCCCTCAATGTCAGTAAGACAAAGGAGCTTGTGATGGACTTCAGAAGAAGAGATAGAGAACACAGTCCCATCACCATCAATGGAGCACCAGTGGCGAGAGTCAGCAGCTTCAAGTTCCTGGGTGTCCACATCACTGAGGAACTCACATGGTCCATCCACTCTGAAGCCGTTGTGAAGAAGGTTCATCAGCGCCTCTTCTTCCTGAGACGGCTGAGGAAGTTCGGAATGAACCGCCACATCCTCACACGGTTCTACACCTGCACTGTAGAGAGCATCCTGACTGGCTGCATCTCCGCCTGGTATGGCAATAGCACCGCCCACAACTGCAAAGCACTGCAAAGGGTGGTGCGAACTGCCAGACACATCATCAGAGGTGAGCTACCCTCCCTCCAGGAAATATATACCAGGCGGTGTGTGAAAAAAGCTCGGAGGATCATCAGAGACTCCAGCCACCCGAGCCATGGGTTATTCTCACTGCAAACCATCAGGCAGGTGGTATCGCAGCATCAGAACCCGCACCAGCCGACTCCATGATAGCTTCTTCCCCCAAGCAATCAGACTTTTGAACTCTTGATCTCCCACGATCAAAATACATCAGCACTGCACTTTATTACTCTTACTCTTATATCTCACACCGGACTGTCATAAATTATATTATTATTATATTATATTCTCTCTTAACAACACACTGGCAACTTACTATCAACCGACAGCCTGAATGTCAATACAGTACAATACAACCTACTGTACATTTTATATATACTATATATACTTTTTTATTGTATAATGTGTATTCTATATTGTGTATTGTATACTGTACATTGTATGTTATTATTTGTATATTGTGTTATGTGTAATTATGTGTCCAAAAGGTCCAGAAGGTCCAAAAAGCACATAAAGGCAGCATAAAAGTAATCCACAAGACTTCAGTTAAATCCATGTCTTCAGAAGTGATATGATAGATGTGGGTGAGAAACAGATCAATATTTAAGTCTTTTTTTTTTTCCACTAAAGTGAAAGTGAACGTGTAGATTTATGGTAGAAAAATGACTAAAATATTTCTCTGTTTTTAGGAATATGGTAAGAAATAATTGAAGATTTTATATTTCTTAGCTTACAGAAAAGTGAGAAATACACTGTCAAATGTGAATGAAAAATGTTGTTTTCCAACCTTGCTGTCTTAATATTATAATAATGCATCTGCCTCCATATATTATTTAGTCAATTCAAGTTTTGCTTTAATTTGTATAAAATTACCTTGAAATATTTTCAGTTCCAAGGGTGGCTTCTTTTCTATAGTTATTTTCTATAACTTCAGAATAGAAATGGTTTAATGAAGCGATATGATAGATGTGGGTGAGAAACAGATCAATATTTAAGTCCTTTTTTACTAAAGTAAAAGTCAATGTTTAGATTTTCAGTAGAAAAAGGACTTAAATATTTAACTGTTTCTAGGAATATGGTAAGAAATAATTGAAGATTTTATATATCTTAGCTTACAGAAAAGTGAGAAATACACTGTCAACTATGAATTAAAAATGTTGTTTTCCAACCTTGCTGTCTTATAATTGTAATAATGCATCTGACTCCATATATTATTCAATCAATTCCAGTTCTGCTTTAAATTGAATAAAATTACCTTACAATATTTTCAGTTCTAAGGGTGACTATGTGCTTACCATCAATTGCTATGTGCTTAACTGATCAATTTCTTTTCCACAGCATTCTCAGAAAAGTCTGAAATAGTTAATTACAAAAAAAAATACATATTCTCTCATGGGAAGTGATGGTTACCTTGATATTTTTTATATTCTTATATTTGGCATACAGTGAAACCATAAATGTTGGAGCCAGGCAAATTCAGTTTGTCATAAAAAAAAAAAGTCTCATTCATATCACTAATTATTGTTCAGGACAAAGTGATGTCACATATAACTAATTATCTTCTTTCCAGTACATTTATTCAGCCATTTACTATTAATAAAAAAGAAAAACACAAACAGTTTTTTTACTGTCGGAACGGCAAAGTGTCAGAAGTTATAGAATTACCTATGCCTTATCTTGAAGGTGGATAAGACAACCATCCAATCAGAAGGCATCGTCAAGCTGGTGACATATAGACAACTTTCGTCCAATCATTTGATGTCTAATTATATCAATAGAGGGAGTTGCCGTAATACGGGTGGGGAAAAAATAACGTATGTCAAGCATGCTTTGAACTGCTGTTTGATTAGGGGAAATGAACACGTGTTTCCAAACAGGCAACTTTGAGGCCCGTGTCTGTTTTTGTATGAAACTCTCCAGGTTGGTGAAATGTTGGTTGTTTTTTTCCGTCTAAACTGTAAAATGTGAACTCAGTGTTGAAACTGCTGTTTTTAGCTCTTGGTTTTAAAGTTAAGATTAAAGATGGTTTTAAGGGTTGTTTTCTTTTGCCTTACAAATATATGTGATTTGGTTTGCTTTTCAAATGTATGTCATTTGGATTGCTTATTTTAAGTGTCCTTTTTTGTGGTATAGAGAGTATTCAGCCAGGCATTAAGAACTGAGCAAGCACATGTGTGGGGTTAATCACACTATGGTGAAGAAGTATGTTTGGTTAGATTTATTAATGTACTGATTTTGGAATGTGAATATGAGTTGTGGCTTACTAATTGTTTGTTTTTTGTTTTTTGCTTTTGGTTTGCTTTTTGTTTTTTGTAGTATCCCCTACTCCATCTGTGAGAAACCTAACTGGGGAATGTACCCATTCTGCTATGCTCGATAACAACCAATTTGTTCCACTCCATCAGAATAAAACCCCTATTTTTGTATTTGTTCGCTGGGTGTGCAATTATTTACCCCATGCTACATATATTCTCTCTCCAAAGTATGCAGGCATGAATATGAGATCTCATTCAATTCTATTCTGTGTCACTGTGTCATGTTCTTGGCACCATCTCCAGGTGGCCATATGTAATCAGTGAACGATTCTCTCTGCCCATATTTGGATGACTTCCACCCAGTGTTGGGTAAGTTACTCTGAAAAAAGAATTAACTACTAATTACATCTTCTACAGTGTAATTAGATTACTGTACTAATTACTCTGTCTGAAAAGTAATTGCATTACTTATTACTAATTACTTTCTAAAACCCTTATCAACCTCAACCAAATGAAAAATACAAGGATAGACATGAAACTATTCTTTTAATTCTTTCAAATAAATAATATAAAATCAAATAAATTATTCATGAACTGGCCAGAGAATTTAAGGGGGCAGCGTTAAATTAGAAAAAAAAAAAATAATTTAACATTAGACGTTAAATTTAAATTTAAATTCACTATTGTTTTATTAAGAATTGTTCTATAGTCTATAGAGTATTTAATGCAATTACTTCAGAAGTAACTGTAATTAAATTACTGAAAAATTAATTATAATCCCTTACTTGACTTTTTTCAATGAAAATGTAATTTAATTAAAGTAAAAAATTACTTAGTAATGCATTACACCCAACACTGCTTCTACCTCTGGTTGCAGCAATCTGAATCCTAATACAATTGGTGTATTCATGTGTTACACATCAGTGTTCCATGACGCTGGACAACGTTTCTAATGAATCCATCTGATCCAGGAAATCTAACGTGTTTTTAGCCAGATAACACATTGTGCTTCGTATGACATATGGCTATTTGATAAGTTTGATGTTTTTACAATAATATGTACAGTGCAAAATTATTAATTAATTTTCAGAACGGACACTTCTGATTTGTCTACAAATTTGAAAGTACTTGTTCAGTTTTGGTCATAATGCCTACATGCACTGTAAAGTACAGCTTCTAAGCTTTAAATCAATACCTATTTTGTGTTGTTCAAGATTGTAGTTATTAATATTGTTTTTCTCAGTGGCTGCCATTTCCGAGCTTAAAGGGTTAAAAACTTCAAGACATATGAAATGTTGATTAAACATTATATTTATTGTTCATCCAATACTTAACAATTTATTAAAACAGATTTATCTAATAAAATAATAATAAAATAAAAAAAAATAATAATAAAAAATATGTTTTACCCAATACTTAAGTGGTGTTTATATTTTTATTCTTATTAGGGCATCACACCAATTCCAGAAAGGTGCTCCACATTTTGCCAGACAGGCTGATGAGGAATCAACTGTGGTGGAGCAAATAACAGCCTATGTAGAGTGTTTTAATCAGTTACTTATGAGTGTCATTTATGTGTCTAGTCTGAAGAAGACTTCAGGCAAAACAAAAATATTCTTTAAAAAGGTGTAGAATGTCACTATATACAGTATAAGAAGCATTGTGCCATGTCATCAAGTCCTTGAAAGAGAGGACCTGTGGCTGAGGTCCTGTACAGTGCAGTCGACATTGGAAGAGATGTGTTATGACAGGTGCCTTGCGTACCTGAGAGGCAGAGACTAATTAAGAGTAACTGGAATGACCTCACAATGTGGTTCAAGCTCGATCTCATCTCTGACTTCATACAGCTTTACGTCTGGTTTTGTACGACATCCACAAAGTTTATATATTCCTAAGCAAGTTTTATATTGTGTCCCCCTACTTTTCAGATGATTCCTACACCCCTGATATCAATGTATGGTAGTAGGCCATGGTGAAAATGACATGCGATCATTGACTTCACAACCAGGAGATTATGTGTCTAAGTATACTTTGAGTGCACCTCAGGTTTTTCAATTTAATGACATTTCCTTGCCTTTTTCTAATATGACACATGGAATTATTCAGCACATGTTCATCCATATTATTTTGATAATTCAGGCTGCTCCCAACATTATCCCGGCCAAGACATACTTCCACCCCCTGCACTTGTTCTGTAGACTTGGCTGCCCTTCACTGAAGGAGAGGGAAAATTGGGTCTGTCTCTTACTCTCTGCCACCTTTCTCTGTCTTTCTCTCGAAGCCAGCAGATGAGCACACCTGCAGAATGTCCCCTGAGACCTGCAGATTATGCCCCCCCCCCCAAAAAAAAATTCCTCTTCTCCATGCCTCTCTCCATCAGAAGGACAGAGGGCATCTCCCACGGAAGGTCAACAAGAATGAGATCCACCATGGGACCAGTGCAGGAGGGGACTGCGTTGATGCATTAAAACATAAGATGCTGGGCTTGAGTAAACAACTAAGAAGATTGGGGTTTGAAATGACATTTGAATTACAGAACAGGCAAATTACGAACAGAGTAGCATCTGAAATTGATAGGAACACATTTTTATGTATTATGTATGTTGAAAGCTGTCAGATGCTTTAGAAAAAGCCTCATCTTAAAACTGCTTGTGTGACATTGTGGGTCACTTTTGATGTTTTATTGACCTATGTTGCTGTATTAGGTGGAGAACATGAAAATATAGACATAAATAATTCCAAAACTGTCTCCATAAATCAAGAAATATCTGAATCTTTCTTTATACACTCATAACCACTTTATTAGGTACACCTGTACGCCTATGTATTCATACGATGATCTAATCGGCCAATCGTGTGGCAGCAGTGCAATGCATAAAATCATGCAGATACGGGTCAAAAGCTTCAGTTAATGTTCACATCAACCATCAGAATGGGGAAAAAAATATCTCAGTTTCAACCGTGGCATGATTTTTGGTGCCAAAAACAAAAAAACATCCAGTGAGTGGCAGTTCTGCAGATGGAAAGGCCTTATTAATGACAGAGGTCAACAGAGATTAGCCAGACTGGTTCGAGCTGACAGAAAGGCTACGGTAACTCAGATAACCACTCTGAACAATTTTAGTGAGCAGAATAGCATCTCAGAATGCACAACAAGTTGAATCTTGAGGCGGATGGGCAACAACAGCAGAAAAACAAGTAGGCTCCACTTGTGTCAGCCAAGAACAGAAAGCTGAGGCTGCAGTGGGCTTACCATCTGTGAAATCGAGCCTCAGCCTCAGTGAACATTATCTGAAGCTCCTGACACGTATTTGCGTGATTTTATGCATTGTACTGCTGCCATATGATTGACTGATTAGATATTTGCATGAATAAGTAGGTATACAGGTGTACCTAATAAAGAATATTGTGATAATAATGTTTGCTTATATTGCACACCCCTAAATGTCTGTTGCTGTTTTTGCACCTTTCTAAATAGTTTCATTGTGAAGGTAAAGTATCAGTTCAAGATCAAAGTTCCTGATGTCTTTTTATGCAAGAAAAAGATAGCCATATTGAGAGCACAGATGTAAAAGTACAGGAGAAATTACAATATAAATATATTTTGGTCCATCCTGGAATAGGAAAAGGATAGAGGGACTAAAGAAATAGAAATATTATGACAAGAAAGTTAGAGACAGGAAAGTAGATCAAGATGACAAGACCACAAGGAGTGTTCAGATGTCTGAGATAGAAAAGTCAGGAAAAAAAGGAAACAGATTCCAGTATGTGCTTGACAAACAGGAAATGGCAGAGAAAGGGAGCAAATATAGTAGAAATATATATATATATATAGATATGAAAAAGTGAAGAGGGATACACAGCATAGATGGCAAACCGATTCACAGTTCCATTAGCAGAGCTGATTAGTTCGTATGTGCCATTTTAAGCCGTTTCTTTCATTGAAACAGATGTTTGTCTATGTATTTACAGGCACATTATTTCCAATGGACCCTTTTCACATGTCCGCATTTGGAACGTGAAAGTAACCTATCGGGGTTTACTTCTATATAGGCAGGGTATGAGCTGAAGGGGGATGCGAGGGGATGCCATCCCCCTTGTTGAAAGAAATAGCAAAAAGCAACCCCCTTGTTAAACCACCATCACCCCTTACCATCCCCTTTAGATCAACTGTGCCATGAATTACTAATCGTGCAAGTAAACTATTTTAATTCTTTACATGTGGTAATGACAGCAATTAGACAAGCAGTGTAGATCGCAGTTTAGGCATGTTTGGGGTTGCCAGCTATCAAGAGATGCACTCCCCCATTTAGATCTTTACATCTGCACAGTTTGGAAATATTCTGCCAGTGTCATGCTTTATTTGTGCAATCTTGCAACCATGAGCGCACAAGTGCTCTTCACTGTGAAGAAGTGCAGGTATTTTCTGTTGGAGTTTAACGATAGGTTGACGTGAGTATTTTACACAATATGATTAATTTCAGTAATATCAGTAATTTACACAATATGACAATATTAGAGCGCTTTAGAATGCATAATTTAGTGCAAAATGGACATGAATGATAGTTATTTCTGAAGAAATGTTTAGTAAACAAATTAGAATCCATCAATACTTCTGTAAATGTGCAAACTTTTGCAATAAACATTCTATTGAATGTTGTTCACTGAAACCCGCAAGAGATAAATCATTGGGAGTTTTACACTGTATGTGAATCATTATTATGGTTTCATTTTAATAACTGTCTTTTTGATGTTTTGATACTGTATGTTGACATAAATTAAGAAATTACTCTCGCTGTAACATTTCTAGTAAAACTGTAATGAAATATCAAAGATGCAGTTCACCTTTCTTATGATTTATAGTTTGTCATGATTAAGTAAGAACTGTATGGTAATAACATGCATTAACTGTAAACAATACCGATCGTGAGGCCGCCGGCAAACTTTGTCTTCCACTGATTATATAATCTTACCCTTAATAATGGTGCAGGATGAAGTTTTTGATGTTTTCCTAAAATCAGTATACATTTTCTTTGTCTTATCTGTATTTAAAATAAAACAGTAGTTTCACACCATTCAAAAAACTCATCTAAAATGGGTCCATGGTGGTTTTCCTGATTTTGCAGTAAACTCACTATTGCTATGTCGTCTGCGAATTTGATAGTATGTCTATCTTGAAAGTGACTGGTGCAATTATTGGTGTATATAACAAAAATAAAAGGGGAGACAAAACAACCATGTGGAGACACACATCCTATTTTTGTGATTAAATGGTATCATCTTTTCTACAGAAATGTCCTGGACCTCTGCTGGTCTTATAGGAATAGAAACAAATTCTCCTGTAAACAAATGTTCCCCTTACAAAGGAACTGAGGGACATGGACAGTCAGTCTCTTAACCTCCTGCCTCTGAAATGTTGCTCTGTGCTTTGTGCTCCTGTAAAGGTGCAACTGCTTCTGCAGTAATAAGCACCATCTTTCTACCGCATTGTCGTGCACCTTCACAATCTCTCCTTCTTAATTTGTTCCCCATGGAGCAGTGAATGATTTCGTCTGTTCTATCTTTTATATTAAACATTTCACCCTATTAGCTCTCAATAATCATTTTCTGCTGCCACAGACTAGGTGATTTCCCCAGGCGCATAAAAACGCAATAACATCAGCCTGGTTGCCAAGCTAATATTGCCATCGTTCGTTTTTATGTGTCACCTGCTGCCTGAGGAAAATACCTCCTAAGAACTCTCTCTCTCTCTCTCTGGTCCTATGAGGTAAGCCAAGAGCATGTAGCATTTGTGCCTTTCAAACCTTGCAGAGAATCCAATTTTCTGCAGCGCTAGCAAAAAGTCACCATTTCAGAGGAAAAAAAAGACTTATCTTTCTTTCATTATCATAAACATGCAAAAACAGTCATGTTCCACTCACTCATAGTATCTGTCAGCTTTTGGGAGACGCATGATTAGATTCATGGCAGTTCATGGGAATTTTGGCTTATACATTTCTGTGAACACTCTAAGGCCAAAAACATACAGTACTTAACACAAGTACATGAACACAGACCTAAGCACTCGGCCAACACATTGCCAACACAGCTGAACATACTAACGTGCATTCTTGTGCTACTGGCAGTAAAAACAATCCTCAGTACTCAAGGGGAGGGGGTTGATAAAATTATCTTCAAAAGTTTGTGTCATAAAATCGGATGGGTTATTATTCAGGTAAGTTGCTATAAATATAATGACTTTACCATACTTAGGAATATTCTCTTCAAATGGTTGTTCGGCCATTACAAAGAAAACTCACCGTAGAGGTTCACACTAATGTCCTCAAGGGCATTTAGCTGTGTTGAGTTATGAATTGCAGACACACATATTTCGGAATGCAGCAATGTACAAAATCGAGCTTGTGTAGCTAGAGGTGTCTGCGTTCACGTACTAGAGTAGAGTATGTTTCAGACTTAAATGGACACAGACTACCTCATATGTCCACAGCAGCAGTGTGGTTAGCTTGTAATGTGCTTTGTGTAAAGTCAAACGCTCCAGTTTTATTTTATTTTATCTTTCATGTACTTCCAAATATATTCGCAAGCAAATATACTGGGATGATGTTTATGGATAGGGAAATTTCCCTCTTATTTGAGTATTTGATTCACGACTAGCCAACACACCAAGCACATCATCTAGTGACAGAGCTAGGTAGTAGTCAGAAGTACGTAAGTTGTCAAAGCAACCCCAAGCATGCATATGCTTTGTGTGTGTGTAGAAATGCGTAAATTTGAACAGATTCTTCTAGTTCAGATTAGCTCTCTGCTTTATAAGACATACAGACAAAAACATCAATATTTTTCACAAAACAGCATGAAGCAACTCTTCAACTAAGTGGTCTTAACAACACTCTTTGGTTCTGGCATTCTCAGTTTCGCTGCAAGTGAGAAAATCTCTCATTAGGAGCGGATCCAGAACAATCACTCAATATCTGACTCACTGGTATCTCTGTGTTTTTGTTGATTGCGGGCAAAAGCAATCAAAAGACTCTCTCTCGCTCTGTGTCTCGCTCTTGCAACCTGAAAAGCTGATTACTTTTTTCAGGATTAGCAGGGTTAGCATCCATCTTATTCTTTATTCATGCACTCTCATTAACACTTTGTGCTGAAAAGTGCCACTATCAAGCAGATGAACAAGAAGGCGGCACTCTTCTCTGATAATTGTAGAGAGGAAGGAGATTTTCGCCAAGCTGGAAGATGCTGTGAAATCCCATAATTCTCAGACTGCTTGCTCGCCGCATCCCCAGCACCTCCATCTTAATTGCAGGCAGGCTTGAGGTGTGAACATGCCAGTGTGAGGCAAAGATGAAATCAAATTACATGTCATAGTCTGGGCAAAGTAGGAGCTGATTGAGTAGAAAATGGAGGCTAATCTTCTCTGGTGTTTTTGGAGGCATGCTGGCTGAGTTTCTCTGTGCTTCCCCAGCAAAGAAGAGAGACAAGCTGAGAGCAATAAAAAGAGCAGGAGGAAGTGAAGACCAGCGAGGGAGCTAATCACACAGACAGTGTGAAGTATATAAAGTCATAACAATACTGTTTTGAGGTACTGTATGTTCAGAATGGAATAGTTCCACAATTTTGTAGTCTGTACCGATACTAGTAAAATTTCACAATTCTCGATGGCAATTTTGATACCACAGCAAAAATGAATGATATACTATTGAACACACAATTTAAAAGTAAATATTAGGGATGCATTAATATGAAAAATTTGGACGAATACCAATACCGATTTTAAGAAAAACCTATAGACCTATAGGCTGATACTGATAATTTGCCACTTACCGTATTTTGTCAATCAGATCACTGATTTAAATTATGCTTTAAAATGTTCTAAGAGGTACAAAAGCTATTTTACTGTTCTAACATTAAATAATTTCCATTGAATATGGATTGGATCTGTTGAACACATGACAGGCCAAAATTTTAAAGAAAGCCACGTTGAAAGATAACTAGAAAATAAAAAGATAGGCTACAAAAAATAACTAAATATGATAACATTATGATTGATACGGGGAAAAAAGGTTATATTGTAATTCTAAAACAAATGTCTGTTTTTGGAGTTCAAAACAACAAAACTCACATTTTACATGTATGTACTGTATATGATTGAACATTACAAATTCATAATATGCATTCCACGGAAATGTCAAAACATCATGGAAACATAAAAAGTTTTAACCAAAAGATACAAAACCCCCTTTCAAATTCTGTATTATAGTATTATAATGGATAATGGATAATGCCGTCCAGAGAGCACCACTTGCTCACCCAGCGCGGACTGAAGTGCAGAAAACAGACTATATTCATTTTATTCATTAAAAATTATAATAACAACAATAACAGTTACTATTATTTCTTCAGTGAATATTTAATTTTACTATACATTAGTAATGTTTTTCTGTTGTAAGTTGAATCGAGCATTTATTTTGGCTGAAGCTTTTATTTTGACATGAAGACTTTTCAGTTTTTCCCTCTTTTTGGCAGTAGCTTCACACCTCCAGATAAGCAGTTGGTTATAGCCCAGTGAAATTACTTAAGCACAAAATGCTGTGCTTGACTGCAGGCCCTACGTGCTTCAGCGCGTTTTGTTCTGTTATTTACTACATCATTCACAGTGCATGTGATGCTTATAACATGGTGTTTTCAACATATGAGCAGCTTCACACATTCACTGTAAAGCATGCAGCACATGCAAACAGTATAGGCCAGTGCTACTCAACACGTGGCCTGTGGTCCGCATGCGGCCCTCGAGCGATCTTTTGTGGCCCACGTGATGATATCATCATCAGAGATATATTTATCAGCAGCCTATCAAATCTGTATGAACTGTGAAGTGTTCATTTTCATGATGATTTACGCTAGTTCTCTACATTGCTGAATCACGTTAGAGATTGCAGGCGGGCGGTTGTGTAAATAATGGGGAGCCCATACTTAAAGGGAGGGCCATAAGTATATATATTTGGCCAATGAATAGCAAGTGCTCTAAACAGAGAGGACTTGTGAAGAAAGAGACATTACGTCTAGGTTGAAAAACCTTGCAAAAGTGTTTTGAGAGGACCATCCTGCTGCAAAACATATGTCTTGTAAGGACACACCATTCGTCCATGCCCATGAGGAGGCCATGCCTCTACTTGAGTGTGCTTTAACCCCAATTGGGCAAGTCTTACCCCGCGACTCATAAGCCAAGGCAATTGCATCAACAATCCAGTGAGACAGCCTTTGCTTGGAGATGGACATTCCTTTTGTGCATCCTCCATAGCATATAAAGAGCTGATCAGACAGTCTGAACTGGCAAGTACGTTCAACATATGCATGTAGTGCCCGCATAGGGCATAACAAATGCAATGATTGTTCCTCATCCGAATCAAATGGAGGAGGGAAGAAGGCCTGAAGGTAAACCACCTGTGCTTTGAAGGGCGTGGTTAGGATCTTAGGGTCATAGCCTTTCCTGGGTTTGACAGTGGTTCTTGAAAGACTGGGGCCAAACTCCAGACATGAACTGTCGACTGATAGTGCATGCAGGTCACCTAACCATGTTACTGAGGCCAGAGCCAGCAGTAGTGTAGTCTTAACGGAGAGCATGTGCAAATCAACAGAGTCCAAAGGCTCAAAGGGGGGGGGGGGGCCTGTGAGAGCTTTTAGGACTAAAGTTAAGTCCCAAGTCGGGACTGTAGCCGGCTGAGGTGGGTGTAATCTTGCTCCCTGGAACTTTATGATTAAATCATGCTTGCCTATAGAGGCACCAGCTTCATGGGCATGATACGCAGATATAGTTGCCACATACACTTTGAGCATTGACGGGGTGAGTCCTGCATCTAATCGCTCTTGAAGAAATATTAGAATTTCATGTATTGGGCCGTTTATGGAGTATTTGCAATGTAAGAGACACCAATCAGTGAACAGCGTCCATTTTAGCACGTAGAAGCATCTCGTGGACTGTGCTCTGGCTTGTAAGATGGTGTTCATGACTGAATGCATCAGTTCTGGCGCATCTAGTGTGCCCCGTTCAGGGGCCACACATGCAGTTTCCACAGCTGGGGCTGGGGATGTCAGATTGTGCCTTGCGCCTGAGAGAGGATATCCCTCCTCAGCGGTATTTCCCACGGTGAGCTGTACAGCATCTCCATCATTTCTGGAAACCATGGCTGGTTGGGCCATTTTGGTACAACTAATAGAAACGTTTCCTTGTCCTCTTGGACTTTGCATATGACAGAGTGAATAAGGCATACCGGGGGAAATGCATGTAGGATATTAGGTGCAGAAGAGCAAACAATTGCTGTAATATGACTTGAATCTAGAAAACCCTAACTTTTAATCCTGGAATTCCTCAATGTCATAAATTAAAAGATTCTGCTCGACTAGGTGCCAAGAAGTCTAGCTGAAGCTCACATCTGGCTAATAAAATTAACAAAAGGGACTTGTCCAGATAGCACATGACTTGAGAACTTCATGCTTCTGAGGAAATACCCCCACATTTAATGGTTATCGCCTGACACTGCCATCAAGACCATCTCTGTATAGAGACCCTAAAGGCAAAGTTTACGGGCAATAAAAGACAGAGAACACACTCCCTGGAAACCCCGGGAAAGGCTTAAAACACTCTCTGTTTTGTCCTTCAATATAAACCAATGTGCTAAACTAGACTCATCAGATCATGAGACATCGTGATCATTATTCTGCAAACAGCAGTTAAAAAGTTAAAAATCCATGAACATTTCACACAAAGTCACTGTACTTCGCTGAGTTAACCCTCTAAAATGTACAGAATGCATTTGGACCCAAAATGTACACAATACCTAGCCTTGCTAGATAATTCTGAAAATTACTTTGACCTGTGATTACTTTTATAACTGACAAATTAGTGATTATAGCCTGATGTACCTTTTCAAATATGTGTAATGATTTGTAATCACTTATAACTGACAAATCGATGATTATAATCTTTAATCTTGTTAAATGAATGTTATGAATGTTATTCATGTCATTTTTACTAAGAATGGTAACTATTCAGGATAAAACACCTCATGTTTACTGTCGTTAAAATTATTTCTGCATTTCAGGAATGTTTATGTTAATTAATTTTTGATATATTCAGTTGTATCCAAGATATAAAAGTTCATGATTAAACATGCACTATGATGAGTGGGAAGTTTGTAAGATCTTCCACACAAAGGATTGCAAATCAACTGTGAAAAGGACAGACCAGTCGACCATGTGACTCTGAAAAGCCACTTCTGATTGGCTCAGGACACCTTTGGGGTGCGGCCAATTTCAGCTCAAAAGTTTCCTACCAAGGAAGAACTCCTCGGTGGTGGTCTTTTCTCTTCTTCGGCTCTCTTGCTCTTCACTTCTTCTGCAGTTCCTCCGTGCTCTTGCCCTCATGGTTTGCAGCCTCCATGCCATGTAGAGTCCAAGGAAACTCGGGACCTGAAGTCCCGAGTAAGCCTCTCACTCTCTACTCTACGGTTCACACACATAACTGGAGTCGTGAGTCCTCCTTGCGGAAGGCCTCGCTTCAAAGCCCGCCTCATCATCCATTGAGACAATAATTATCCATGATCATAACAGAGTCCAAGACATTGACGGAACGAACTTTCTACAAAGATCCAAAGAACCAAGCCATAGCAAGGAAAATCAAAGCAAGGAAATGCAACGACATGCAAGTACATCTCCAGACTACTGCTGAAAGTGTTTGTGTATTATTTAAATACTTTGGGTAATCCAATTGCAAATCGATTTAGACTCAAAGTAGGATAAATGGTTCTTAAGGCATTGTCAACAGACTCCATAAAGTTCATTTTCTCTGTATTGATCATTGTCACTTTCTCACCAACCTGTTTCATGTTGTATGTGTTAGATTAGTTTATGTTTAGAATAGCGATAAAGATTGTTTGTATTCAAAGATAACTTGACTGTGGCATATTTTGATAAGTAATCTCACCAATTGATTTTAAAAAGTTTTGCTTCAAAGCTATACCTAAAATATGTGTGATATTATTTTCAATAAGCCGTGAGAATAATATTACTCCAATAAGTGAATTAATCCTAATTCCCTTATTAAAGCTAATTCCTTACAATAGAAATTGTGAGCGGATACAATGAGATGTTGTATTACGATTTTAATAGTGGAGAATTGTATTCAGAAAAATAATCTAATTATTTGTCATTTATCTCTCTTATAATGGTTGCTGAACACATCTAATTCCATTATACATTTCCTTACATAATAATGACGTAGAATAAGGACAGTTTAAATTAATTCCTAACACACATACTGTTCCTACACGCATATTTGCATTTTGCCGACCATTTGCGTGCCATTGTGTCCGCTCCAAGCGGGGCTTGGGACTACCAGAGGGGACAGTGGCATTCTCCACTGAGGCAAATAGATTGATTTCTGCTTTGCCTAATATTTCCCAAATCCTCAATACAGTTTGAGGATGAAGTCTCCATTCGCCCGGCATCACCCCTTGGCGTGACAGTAGGTCCACGCCGTAATTCAGGTCGCTCTCAGGGAGAGGAGATGATGCTCACTCCATAGGAGCAGGCGACGCATCAGTCTCAACAGTGGCAGTGAATTAATTCCGCCTTGGTGGTTTATATATTACCACCAAATTACGTAGGTTAGTACAGGAAGTAAGTCCATCGCACACTGCCCCCCAACCTGTGTTGGAAGCATCCTTGGTCACCACTTTCCACCTGACAACTTGCCCCAGTGTGACACCTCGCTGGTAAAATGCAGAAGCTGTCCATGGTTCTAAAGCAGCTATACAGCAGCAGGAAATATTGATGCGCATGTGCCCATGGCACCAAGCATGTTGTGGGACACGGCGCTTCAGCCAGCCAGCCGAAGAGGTCTCATGTGTAAGAGACCTAATGGAATGACGGATGCCACCACCATAAATCCCAATGCTTTCTGATACAGCTTCAGTGGAAGTGTTCTCCCCAGTTTGAACTGAGACAGACACTGTAGAATGGCCTGAACGTGCTCGCTCGTGGACTCCCAAAAAGGAGATTTGTTGGCTGGGGAGAGCATGCTCTTCGCCCAGTTTACATTGAGGCCCAAGCTGTTTAGATGCTGAAGCAGTAAGTCTCTGTGCTGGTATAAAAGAGCCTCTGATTGCGGCAGTAACAGCCAATCGTCGAGGTAGTTCAAGATGTGTACGCTGCTCAGTCTCGATGCACTTTGTGAATGTGTGAGGAGCCAGAGACAGTCTGAAGGGCAGGACTTTGAATTGATACGCTGTTCCCTCGAACATGAATCTCAAAAACATCCTTTGATGTCGTACAATTTGGATATGAAAGTACGCATCCTTCAGATCTATTGACACAAACCAATCATGTGGGCGTACATGCGATAAGATCTATTTCTGAGTAATCATTTTGAATGGGGCTTTGTGAGTGCGCAATTTAAATGTCTCAGGATTGGCTGAAGTCCACCGTCTTTCTTTGGAACAAGAAAATAACGGCTGTAAAACCCTTTTTGTGCTTGACAATTTGGTACAAACTCTATCGTGTTTTTTCACAATGAGATAGTGTATTTCAGCTCGTAATACTGGCGTGTCTTTGGGTGAAATCATGGAAGACAGAACGCCATTGAAACGGGGTGGCTGGCATGCAGATTGGATTGCAGAAGGTTGGATGCAATCGTTTCTTGCACCTAATCTGAAATACCCGTTAGGGCTCACCACACATCTGCGTAATGGGACAGAGGGCAATTTGGTTTGCTCACGGTATGATATGATGCAACGCTCACTATAGGGGAGCGGTTGCGCATAATATGTGTGCTTTGTGGAGGAAAAGGGCTCTTTATTGAGAATGTGTGAGCATCTCGTGCATTTGTATTCTTTTTTGCACTTATTGCATTTTTTAATGCCTTTATTTGAGTGCAAGACACATTAACAACATTTTGAACAATATTGTGAACAACAATATTCCTTTCTCAACAAACAGTAGTGGGGAGATGGGGAACAGTGTTTTGTGTCTCTAATCGAGCCTTTTTTTAGAGCAGACCCAGAGGGAACCGCGGGCTCTGCTTTCCGCTTCAAAGGGTTGTGTCCGTCAGGAGCGCTTTTGCTGTGCGTGCTGATACACAGGTGCTGGTGAGGCAGCAGGTATGGAGCTTTTAGTCGGGTGCTGGCTCGAAACAGAGCGAGGGCGAACTGGCTGTGATGTACTCCGTTTGGGCATAAAGTGTCTCATAGCCTGTGACTGCTGAGTCGCGATGTAATGCTCAGCAAACGTATTCACAGATCCGCCAAAGAGGCCAGCTGGAGACACTGGAGCATCCAACAGAGTGGCTTTTTCCTTATCACTCATTTCTGTGAGGGTCAGCCATATATGTCGATCCAGAACAGCCAGGTTGCCCGTGGATTTGCCGATGGCCTGCACAGTGACTTTCGTGGCATGCAGCGCTAAGTCTGTAGCGGTGCGGAGCTCTTTGAATGTCACTGGATCAAAGCCGTACTTGTCCATTTCCCTGAGGAGCTTGGCTTGAAATACCTGGAGCACCACCATTGCGTGGAGTGCTGATCCAGCTTGTCCTGCTGCTGAGTAAACTTTTCCTGCCAGTGCGGACTTCTGTCGACATGGTTTGGAAAGATGTATGGGGCATGTTTTCCAAGGCCTGTTACTCGCTGGGCAGAGGTGTGCCGCTACCGCCTCCTCCACAGGGGGTAGTTGGGCATAACCATTTTCTTCCCGTGATCCACATTAGAGAGGATGGCATCACTGCGTGAGCACGCCAAGGATGGCATGCGCCAGGACAGTTCGTTATGAACTTAGGGGAAGAATGGGGCAGATTTGTGGGATGCTGATGTTGATGATGTAAATACACATGAGATATGTATTTACATTATTGAATTATGGGGGAGTTCTGAGGCAGTTTAATTGTTCATGAGGAAAATGGCCTGTGGGTAGAAACTGTTCTTGTGCCTAGATGTCCTGGCGCTCTGTGCTCTGTAGTGCCGGCCAGAGGGCAACAGTTCAAAGAGGGAGTGGGCAGGGTGTGTAGTGTCCAGAGTGATTCTACCTGCACGTTTCCTCACTCTGGAGATGTACAGGTCTTGGAGGGTGGGCAGTGGGGAACCAATAATCCTCTCAGCAGTCCTGACTGTCCATTGTAGTTTACTTCTGTCTGATTTGGTGGCTGAACCAAACCAGACAGTTATAGATGTACACAGGACAGACTCAATGACGGCCGTGTAGAACTGTGTCAGCAGCTCCTGTGGCAGGTTGAACTTCCTCAGCTGGTGAAGGAAGTACAATCTCTGCTGAGTCTTCTTCACAATGGAGTCTATGTGGGTTTCCCAGTTCAGGTCCTGAGAGATGGTAAAGCCCAGTAACCTGAATGACTCCACTGCTGCCACAGTGCTGTTCAGGATGGGGGGCAGGGGGGATTTCTCCTGAAGTCCACTATCATCTCCACTGTTTTGAGCATGTTCAGCTCAAGGTTGTTGTGACTGCACCAGACAGCCAGCTGATCAACCTCCCATCTGTATGCAGACTCGTCACCATCATGGATGAGGCCGATGACCGTGGTGTTGTCTGTAAACTTCAGGAGCTTGACAGTGGGGTTTTTTGCAGTGCAGTCATTTGTGTACAGGGAGAAGAGCAGTGGAGAGAGAAAGCATCCCTGAGGAGCACTAGTGCGAGAGTCCTGGATGTGTGTTTCCCCATTCTCACTAGCTGCTGCCTATCTGTCAGAAAGCTGGTGATCCATCGACAGATTGGGGTGGGCATGGAGAGCTGGGTCAGTTTGGTTGAGAGAAGATCAGGCATGATGGTATTGAAGGCTGAACTGAAGTCCACAAATAGGATCCTTGCATAAGTCCCAAGTCTATCGAGATGTTGCAGGATATAATGCAGTCCCATATTGGGGGGGGGGGGGGACCGGAATGATGGTGGAGCATTTGAAGCAGTAGGGAACTTCACACTGCTCCAGTGATCTATTGAAGATTTGTGTAAAGATGGGGGCCAGTTAGTCAATGCAGACTTTCAGACAGGCAGGTGAAACACTGTCTGGGCCTGAAGCTTTCTTAGTCTTTTGTTTCCAAAAGACCTGGCACACATCCTCCTCACAGATTATAAGTGCAGATTTAGTAGCAGGAGGGGGGTTCCAGGAGGTGTTGGTGTATGTGTGAAGTGAAGATCAGTGCCAGGGAGGGGTGTGAGACTGGGCTTTTCAAACCTGCAGTAAAACACATTCAGTTCATCAGCCATTAGTTGACATATAGGAAACATAAAATTAATCCATGTGACTCCAGTGGTTAAATCCATATAAATCAAAAGCAATATGATAGGTGTGGGTGAGAAACAGATCAATATTTAAGTCCTTTTTTTACTATAAATCTTCACTTTCACATCTGACATGTGGTCACATGTGGTGCCTGTTTAGTTTAACTTTCACATCTGAAAAGGATTTATAGTAAAAAAAAGGCCTTAAATATTGATCTGTCTCCCATCTACAGAGTTGAAATAAAAAATAAATAAAAAAATCATCATTTGTGTTCAGCAGAAGAAAGAAAGTTATACACATCTGGGATGGCATGAGGGTGAGTAAATGATGAGAGAATTTTAATTTTTAGGTGAACAATCCCATGTGACTGACGTTATGGATTCTTTCAGGTATCAGGCCATTTTGGCAAAAATGTGATGCCTTTAGTGTGTAAATTGAAGCTCTGTGATCACTGGACTTTCCAGCAAGACAATAACAGCTAGGATACATTTACATTTACATTTATTCATTTGGCAGATGCTTTTATCCAAAGTGACTTACAAAAGAGGAAAACATAAGCAAATCATCTTAAGGAGACAGTGGTATGAAAAGTGCTGTATTACAAAGTTTCACTAGCATCAGAATAATATTCAAAATAGAATAAAGTGCAAAAGGAATTATTATTTTTTTATTTATTTATTTTTTATGACTGGTTAAGTGCTTATGGAAAAGATGTGTTTTTAGTCGTTTTTTGAAGATAGAGAGTGAGTCAGCTTCACAGATAGAGTTGGGAAAGTCGTTCCACCAACATGGTATGATGAAGCTGAAAGTCCGGGAAAGTGTTTTGGTGCTTCTTTGTGTTGGTACAACAAGGCAACGTTCCTTAGCCGACCGCAGGCTTCTAGTGGGTGTGCGTAGCTCTGCATAAATGATTTTAGGTATGCTGGAGCAGACCCAGTGACTGTTCTGTATGCCAGCATCAGAGCCTTGAATTTGATACGTGCATCAACCAACAGCCAGTGGAGAGAGACAAGGAGTGGTGTAACATGTGCTCTCTTTGGTTCATTAAAGACCAGACGTGCTGCTGCATTCTGGAGCATTTGCAGGGGTCTAATTGCACATGTAGGGAGGCCTGCAATGAGAGTGTTACAGTAGTCCAGTCTAGTTATGACAAGTGACTGGACAAGCAGTTGTGTGGCATGTTCAGAGAGGAAGGGTCTTATCTTCCTGATATTGTAGAGTGTAAATCTACATGATCTTGCGGTCTTTGAGATGTGGTCTGTGAAATTTAGTCTGTTGTCGATGGTTACCCCTAGATTTCTGACCAATTTGGAAGGCATTACTGTAGTTGCATCCAGCTGTATGGTGATGTTGTGTTTAACAGCAGGGTTGGCTGGAAAGACAAGGAGTTCAGTTTTGGCTGGGTTAAGTTGCAGGTGGTGCTCCTTCATCCAGGCAGAGATGTCTGACAGGCAGGCAGAAATTCGAGCAGTCACTGTGGTGTCGTTGGGCTGGAAAGACAAGTAGAGTTGCGTGTCATCAGTGTAGTAGTGGTAAGAGAAACCATGTGCCTGAATGATGGGTCCCAGTGATGTTGTGTATATAGAGAAGAGAAGTGGCCCAAGCACTGATCCCTGAGGTACCCCAGTAAGTAGCTGATGTGGCTTGGATACTTCACCTCTCCAGGCTACCTTGAAGGACCTACCCGAGAGATAGGAGTTAAACCAGTCAAGCACAGTTCCTGTGATGCCCAGCGTGGAGAGGGTAGAGAGTAAGATCTGATTTTTTGTGTCAAAGGCTGCAGAAAGGTCCAGCAGAATCAGGACGGATGATCTGGATTCAGCTTTCACCCATCTCAGAGACTCAGTGACAGACAACAGGGCAGTCTCGGTGGAGTGTCGGTAGAGGATACATCCGAGTTGTCTAAAATCTGGTTTAGGGATGGGTCGTGGAATGTCCTTGAATGGCCCTTTCAGTCCATCATTAAAATCCCATTGAAAATCTTTGTTGGGATTTCAAGGAAGCAGTGGCAGCACAGAAACCAAAGAATGTCAATGAGCTGAAAGATTTTGCTCATGAGAAATGTGTAAACATTCCTATAGAGAGGTGTCTGAAGCCTGAGAACACTTACCTGAAACATGTATTTTATGTTATTAAGGGTAAAGGATGCTCCACAAATGATTGATTTTGGGGGTTGAATATTTTTGACGACATTTGTGGAGAGAATGTTATTTTTATTTTAAAATTTGGGTAAACTCTTTGTTCTCAAAATCACACAAATGTGTATTAAAAAATTACTTTGACTGTTTACTGAGGTTTTAGTTGTTGGGCCTCATGTATTCAGATAGAAGATAAAGGCAGGCCTAACACAGTCGTAAAAACCTAACTCAAGCCCCCACATTCCAAGTCGTAAATTATACTGATAAAAATCGTGCCAAAATCAAACAAAGGGAGTCCAAAACAGACTACAAATCCCATGAAGCCTTGCTCACTAAAGGATCGAACTCTCAACTCCTATTGGATGAGGCACACAACAGAACGTCCCTCAAACATGACATCATCAGGAGTTGAAATACCTCTGAAATGCTTCCAGGATTTGCTTCCAGCAACTTTGCTTGCAGCATGTGGATGCAGCTCATCGCTGCTCTCAGGTGCAACCTCGTGGCACAAGGAAGTAATGTCCGACTTGAAACTGTGGCCATACAATCTCCATCTCGCTGGACGAGTTGAGATTACTCTGTGTTCAACCGAACATTCTAACGGATCCAAAGGAGACCACCGAGCAATTCACAACTTTATCCGTTTGCCTGCAGAAGTGAAGAGATTAAAGATTTCTCTTCCATCTTCAATCAAGTCGACATTTCTGAGTTCTCTGCTAGCCCGCCGAGAATCAACAGCCGTGCCCGCCAACAGAGCGAGGAAATGGCCTCCCATCATCACCCGAGCCTCAAGGAACCGGGTCGGAGTTAAAGGACGGAGGAAAACACATTCTACCTGTGTCCTCATGCGATTCAAGTAAGAGGTTTATGTCTGGGCAGAGATAGAATATTATAGTGTGTTATTCTTGTGTTTCAAGTTTTTTTTGCTTGTACAGTTTATGAACCGCCATGTCCACTCATTATTAATACTCAGGGTATTAATTATCACAAATTTGTTTTGCTGTATTGTGGTCCAACCAAACTGGACTGTTGTGCAATTTCGCCATCGTGGGTGAGACAGGTAAACTGAGTTCATCCATTAAAGAGTCAAAGAACGTGGGACTTTTACGAGCCGTCCACCGCGTCTCTGAGCGATGAACTAACAACTGCTTTCTCTCCCACGATCGCGAAATCGGCTTTAGGGCCATCACTTCTCTCTCTCTCTCGTACTAACCACACACACACACACATACACGCACGCGACCCCTCACAAACATTCTGGCACACATTTTTGGCTCCTAGATAGCTTAATGCTAAAGCCCAGCTTTGTCCCTAAGCTATTGTACAAGCGGATACACGCGGTAACTGGTAGACGCCATTGACTGGTTTCTCACCGCCCCCATTCGCGGTCATATTCCCTGGCCGGAAGTCTCGCGTGACATACTCTCCACGAGAGTCACGTCCGCCATTTTGTGCGCATTCCTCCTTACACACACACACACACACACACACAGTCACACACACACCTTATGTGTTGTAGGATTATTTTTATTTCCATATCTAATCATATCACTGTTTAGTTTGTAGTTGTAAGTCGGAAGTTTATTGACTGCATTGTATTAATTATTAATTGATATTACTGCATAAATAAACTTTATATCACAAAAAGAAGTGTTTTGGTTTGTTTTGCATACGCCTGTGACATGCTGAAGGGATGTCAGAGCTCGGATTCAAACCTTCATTCATTGTTTTTTTTCCCGAAAATCGATATTCTTTGGATGTCGATTTTCCTAAGAAAACAATCTAATATTGAGACTGTTTTACTATCTGGTTATTAGCCCCTGATTCCAGGGTGGTGCCCCGTCAATGTTAATCCTTATTAATATTCTATTGATTTTTGATAATTGATAATTATCTTTGATGATTGTTGAATTTGAATGATCAATAAGCTAGTGTTAATTTTAATTAATGTTTCATCGATGTTAACAGTTAACGATTATCTTTGATAATTGTTGATTTAAAGGATTTAAAAAAGCTAACATTGATTCTCATCAATGTTCTATTGATTTTAAAAATTAATAATTATCTTTGATAATTATTAATTATTGCTAATAACCAAACCCACTCCTAAACGTAGCACACTACATTTACTGGAGCCCCATATGAGGTTTTAATGAGTTAGATTCAATTAATTAATTTAAATATTAATTAATAACTAAAGAAATAATTATTAATTATTTCTGATAGTAACACTGATCTAACAACCAGTAAAGCCCGACATAGATGATGTGTTTTAACTCACATCACCAGAACGTATTGCTGGTCAGGGGGGTTGAATAATTTTGATTGCAACTGTACATATATAATCATAAAAATTAAGAGTACAGCCCTCGATGGTACAGGGATCCAGCCTTGTGGCCCCTGACCTTTCCAAAGTTGAGTAGCCCTGGTGTAGGCTATGTATTTAATTAAATCGCATCCTTTTGTGGTTTAACAATCACACTAAGACATATCACAATTTTAATATGATGTATTGTGCATTAATTTTTTCCACAAATACAGTATGTCAAATTTGTGTGTGAACATTTGAAAGCAGTTGTATGTCAGAAAATGCTGTATGTAGGGCTGGGAAAACAAAATGCATTAATTGTGATCTTCATTTAAATTATCCCCGATATCAATTCTTAAAATCACAAGATCAATCTTTTACCCTATGCCAGGGAGGCTTATAACAATGATTGTGATTGACAAGTTAATCGCAAGACAACCACTGGTTGATCTCGTTAACAGGCCAAGAAGAAAAAAAGTAGTGAGAGAAACAACACAAATATTGAATCAAAAAGATCACTTTTGAAATCCTGACTGGCAGAAGGCTTATGTGTGCATGCTTTATGTGCCTCTCTAAGAGCACTCGCAGAGTTGCGGTAATGCAGAAACGTTTCTAAATGGTAAAATAGACTTCAAAATTCTGTGAAAATGCCCATTTGGTTTCAATTTATAGCTAAAGTTAACATAAACAGCAGGACAAAAAAAGTGGATTTTTATCAAACTTATGAGATTTAAAGTGTTAATGCAGCCTATTAGACCTGCTGCTATGTAGTATATCGTTAATATTGTCCTAAGACGTATTCTTACATCTTATATATTAAAGATGTGTGCATGAGTCTTTTTTCAGTGTTGTGGTACTTGTATGTGTTTTTTTCTCCATCTTGTTCCTGCTCTGTGCCCCTCCACTTCCCTCTCACAGGTACTTGATTGCCATCAGCTGTCACCAATTAGCAAGTGCCTACTGTGATTTGTTTGTGGAGTGTTGAAGCCAGGATAAAAGTGCCACAGATGACACTAAGAAGTTTCTTCCATTAGGATGGGTCCTGTCTTCTGTCTCCAGATGTGTTTCCATTGTTAGCGGCTGTTTGACTTCAGCTTTGGTGCTATGTATCAGTCTACCAGAAAACACCTTAGTGTAAGTTATTATATTCTATGTTCTCACTTATAGCTTCCTTGGTTAATAAATAGTTATTTATTAGGAACTGTAGGGGGAGTTGCCTGTTTTTGTCAATCTTGTTTTTCCTGTTTTTGCCTAGAGAGGGCGCTAGGGAAGTTCATTTGTTTTATTTCTGAGTAACTTCCTGACAGTGAGTACTTCTGTTGTTTTTCAACTTTGTTCAACTCTCTCCAACTTTGGTTCTTTTTCTTTACATTGTTATTCCTTTACCCTAGTTGGAGTGATGTAACAATATTAATCAAACAGCGATAAGAAAATTAGCATCTCAAACACAACCACTCTTGGCTGGATAACTTTTTTTTTTAATAGCTTTTAATGTTTTCTTACAGTAAAGACCAGTAATAAGTAGTTTTTATTACTTTTTCCAATTTTTGTGCTTGATACTACTGCTAAAAACAAGCACTTAATTCTTTTTTTTTTTTTTTTTTTTTTTTTGACTAATTTGAATAAACATTGTTTCAAGACAAGTAATGTTCTGTTATCAGACTTTGTATTGAGAATTGTCAACTGGATGTTACAAATGAAGTGTACCCTAATTAATAAGAATTTTAAAAAAATCGAATAAGAATATAATCAAATTGAGAGCTTTTGAATCGGTCTAATCAAATCAGGAAATCTGTTTTGATAATCTGCTCTAGCTGTATGTAGGCCTACTGTGCAGTGTGCAAATTCCACATTTGCAAAAATCTGCAGTATACAACCAGAGCACACTGTGTGGGATATGGTTTCCCATAATGCAGCAAGCTCTACTTCATCTTTCTTGACATTTGATCAGACAAATTAAAGGCCTTTTTACACGACATTAGATTTTAAAGCAAAATAACCACATTTATTTCTGAGATAACTGGATGCCATTGCCCAGATTAAACAAGTATTGAGGTGAACAACAAGGTAGCATACTGCTGTTTGCATAATGCATACTGCTGTTTGCATAATGCATACTGACTGAGAATGGCATGCTATATTTCTGCCATATAAGATATGGCAGAAATGGTAATAGTATGCCATTCTGAACTCCACCACTGTTGTGGTATGCAGGATATAGTGTGCATAGTCAACTAGCATTTCCTTCCAAACATAGCCTTGGTCTAGGTATGCTCTAGTTTATAATTAATTTTTCTACATTCACAGACATGTGGTTGGATACTAATGGATAAAATGCAACATTGTTTTTGCACAGGTGAGGCAGAGAATGCAATGGCACACTAACCTAACACTCACAAATCGCCTTCACACAATAGAAAGTTCAATTAAAGCACTGCAGACTTAATCTTGCTGATTACCTGAAAGCTTGATTGGCAAGACTGGAGGCCAATACTATATATCAGACACCATAGTCAGCACTTGAACTGGAGGCAGTAAAGTTGCTCATTAGAAACTCAGCTTTCAGGTTTGTTAATAGGTGCCATATTAAACAAATCTTTGAGCAACTGTCTCTAACACTGTCACTAATTACTAAATGGTACAATTACCACAACAGAAATGATCTGCTTCTAAATAGACAAGACTCCACATTAAGAAAAAGCTAACATGTGAAATCCTTTAGTGTTGAAGCTATGGCAACTGGTGAAGAGTACATTCATATCTGCCTTAACTCGTGCTTTTTTTTTTTTTTTCCTCCCCCATTACAAGCCAAAAGCAGCAGCTCACTGCCATTTGCCTGTCAGTGAAAAAAGTAATGTATATCAAGACAAATTTCATGTTGAAATGCTGTAGAATGTCATAGCAATTTTCAAAATCTACCAAGAGATGGCGGTACTGTGTCTCCCTTTGACTGGATGACAAGCATGCATGCAAATCACAAAACGCCATATTTTGGCAGTTCTTGTAAGCCTGGGATCAGATGTTCTTTGGCCATCAGTGTGATGTTCAACATCTTTAAAATCTGATTCCAACCCTGTGGTCAAACAATATTAATTGCTTGCTGGCTGGATGGATGGATGGATGGATGGATGGCTTATAACTACTGGTTTAAAATTAGACTCCTTTGCTATTAAACTTAAATTCTGCTCCATTAGTGTTGGAAATATCTTCCACGCTGATGCATTTTGAAAATAGCCCCAGCCTGAGCAGCAAACAGCAGATGAATGAGTTGATGATCCCTGAGCATTCATTAGAGTTCTAGGCTGTGAACAAAGCCGAAGACATTGAGTGTTGTTGTTCAGTCCAGACTGGTGACAAAAGGCTACACCCTGGCCCCATAACAAACCAGTGTCTCGTGCCACCTTTGCACTGTGCAGAACAACTGCAGATGGTCTGGATCGATATAAACCTGCATCAGTATTATAACTTCAGATCTGTGTGGAAAGTGTCCTGAGTATTAAGGTGCCTCTTGGGTTGTCCGTGGAAAAGTGTAAACCGCTATGTACACCGTAACTTTTGCATTTGTGTCATCTTGGACCTACAGTGACACCTAGCAGTGTGGATGCAGCATCATTCAAAATCAGTAGTTTTTACTTGCTGATCCCATTGTAGAAATTCACTATACACAGTCAGCCATGATTGATTTAATCCAAGAGTGAAAGTGTCCAATATCAAGGCAGTTACTGAGATTTAAGGGAGTATTATTTGGCTGGTCATGTGATTCTAACATGGCAGCCCCCATGAGGAGACCCTCTCCATGTGGAATAAAACCGCTTTTATAAGGTTACTGATATGATTGGAATCTTCTCATGTGATTGCTCATGATTTTTATACCTATGTTTCAAAATTACTATTTTTCTTTTAAATATAAAGGGGCAGTATGTAAGATTCAGAAACCCTTGTTATTAATGACATCTGTGGTCGTTAAGTGAACTGCAGCCAGCGACCTGTTGCTCGTGCACACCCTCTATAGGGACACAAGCATCAGCCAAAACAATGATGTAACGTACAAAGACAATGCGATTCACCGGCATTATGCTGACAGATGAGGTAGCATAATTAAAATTACACAGTTATGATTTGTTTTACTACAAATTGAGACTATATTTGACTGCGAGACTGTAGTTTGAAGTAATCACTTTTCTTTGCATGATACATTGACTGTATTTATACGATAAGCTAGCCAGCTTTAGCAATAGCTGTTAGCTAAATTCAGTGGATGATGGTAGCCATTTATAAAATGGACTGTCCATTATAAGTGTTAACACAATTCAGTGTTGATGTGATTCACAACTGTCATTCTGAGGTGTGTGTGTGTGGTTACACTAATGAATTGGTCTTTGCATTATCTTGAACACTGTCTAGCATTCATTTCATGTGTTATTGTAGTTTACCTTGTTGGATAATTAGATTAACATTGTTTGACAGTTACTGTGCAGGCAAGGTCAAGTTGGCTAAAATTACATGATCAATCCTTATGGCACTATTTCACATGCTTTGAAGTTATGTAAGCTTACCTGTCCAGTGGGGGGTGCTTCCCCGCCCCCCCCCCCCCCCAGCAAGAGCATTACAAGCTGTTCACAGTGGCAAAAATAAGGCCAATATTACATTAAAATTATGTATTGCACCTTTTTAATGAGGAAAAATAACCGTGCATCTTTTAAGGTATAGTTCTGTCATTTACTCGCCCTCACCCAACTGCATGACTTTCTTCCATGTAACACAAAAGGAAATGTTAGCTAGAACGATAGCCTGTCCATTTTTAATGGTCCTAAAGTTGTACTGCATAATAGTGCAAAGAAACCCATTGTCTGAACATTTGTTTTGCACAAACTAGTAAGAATTTCACTGCTATTGTTTCCTTATCACTGCTGAAGAGTATGTGGGTCTCCAAGACTTTATCGTTAAACAGTAATGATATTGTTTGTCCTCCATGTCTCCGCGATTCACGTTATTGTGGTTTTGACCAAGGGTGTAGCAGCATCCCCCACACACTTTTTAAAAAGGTGATTTTTGTCCCCCGTCCTTTTCCAAGCTAAACCCATACAAAGTCCAAATGGTGGATTTGTATACAGTATTCTTTGTGTTTTATTACTTTAGGCTGATTGAGCAACCATCCAGCCAATCGCAGGTGATTTTCATGAGCCGAAACGATCCTTGCGTAATAGGCCGTCAGTCAGAGAGCCTAATCAATTCGGCTCCATTAGTTTCTACAAAGTTGCTTTCAACAATGCTCTTATATCCATGTATTTTTATCGGCATTGATGTTGATCTAAATTTAATAATCTAGCGATTGAGGAACACACAAACAATAGTTATTTATCTGCATATCGTTCTTGATTGGCAGCATTAAGTGTAATGCACTGCAGGAAAAAAAGGACAATCCTTTTAAGCTCACATTGTAAGTGGAGTTTATATCAGTGCATGAGTCTTCATTAAGTTATGATTTTAACATTGTGAGGTAATGGTTTGATCAGTTGTTTTTGACAATTTAAGCAGATTACTAGATCTGTGTTAAATATGTAAAGCTATTTTTAATATCAGCTCCTGTTTTGTTTTTTACCCCTCTGTTGGTGTGCAGTTGACAAACTGTAGGAAAAAGATAGATCTACTGTGTTCTTATAATGCTTAAACCCTCAACTAAAGTCTCTTTGTAGGTCTGTAGACGTATACATTTTTGGATTATTAGAAACATTTGATCATTGATTCAGTGACTAACTCATTTGTCACCACCTTCTGGAATCACCAGAAATGGTCACTGAATCATTAAATGGATCTGAACGAATTTTGGCGAACATTGTCAACACTCGAGCCACATTTAAATCCCACAATGTACAGAGTAAAAAATGAAATTTTGCACATGCACAATTGTCATTGTATTTGATTAAATTATTTATTGAGGACCAGCTTGTGCTCTGTCTTTTGTCATGTGAATCAGAAGCAAGTGCTCCATAAGATGCCCTTTATTTTTGCAGCTAATTTTGCAATACCTAAACCTTTAAATACTACAAATATAAGTAAATAATACATATATTTTAATATAATACTTGTATTAATACTGCACTGTAAGTGTTGGGTCTGTGTGAGCTATATAATGTCTATCAAATATCACTGTTCTGTGAGATTGCAACAAAGTGCACTTACATGAACTTTTTAAAAAAAAAAAAAAAAAAAGAGAACCGTTTAATGCATTTACATGACATTACAGTTGTCAGCTTATTAAACATAACCAGTGAAAGATTGTGCATGTAAACGCACTCAATATGCTCCATGTTGTGTTGGGGGATTTGTTCAACATCCTATAGGGTTTGTGTTAATTGTCTCACTATGATGTTAAAGAATGAGCTTTTGGTTTAAATCTGGGGTGGTGTAATTAGAAGCGCAGATAATTAGGACTCTCGTAAAACATGAAATTGGGCTCCGAGATATCAGACCTGCTCTTAGCAGAGGTGCGGCCCAGTCATCGAGTGTTGTGTTGTGTAAATTTTTTTTTTTTTTTTTTTTTTTCCCCCCCAGGTAGGATTCCAAATGAACAGCACAGAGCAGAAGGCAAGTTCCATCCTGCCCATATTCCAGATCTCTCCACTCTTTTCTGCCACCTCATGGAAAATTCCATTATGATGCAAGATAAGAGGAAGAACAAATTCAACAAAATGCACTCATATTATTGAAGGCTGAATTTTAATGTGTTTGATTTCAAATGTAGGATATATACGTAGGTTCTGCGGTCAAGTCTTTATTGTAAAACTCTTAAAGTGCTTGGTCTCACGGAAACGATTCACTACTTGCTTGACAAGTCTTATGTTCAGACAAGCACATTATGTGTTAAATACAGTGGCCACAAAAGTACAGTATTTTGAAACTTAAGACACTTACAAATGACAATGTCATTGCATATGATACAAAATTTTAAACCATTTGGCATGAGCAAGCAAATGATGCTTTGTTTTCTCAGAACCAACTTCATTTAACCACTTTGCAAAGACTTAACCAAGTGGTCTCAATGTAATTTTTTTTATTTTGTGGATGTAGGTGAAGTAAATTACCCTCAAGTTCATGCAGGTATCCTTACAGAGTAACCACAAGTGTAGTTTGTTACATCACAGCTATGGACATGCTCCACAAAGTCTGACAACCAGGAATACTTTCTTAACTCGGCCTATCACAATAGCCTATATCTATTTTAAACTTTGAAAACCAAAGACTTATTTTGTTAAATGTTTTTGATTGAGAAGTGCATTTGTGCAATATTTCTTAAATGCCACTTGGTTTGATCTTTTATTTAAACAAAATAGTTTTTTGCAGAGTTTGTCTTTTGGGGGGGGAATGCCAACAAAACTACATCTGGTAAGAAGCCTTTTAACATTGGAACCTGTTAGATTAGAGTCTCTAGTTTCATCCGATATGCCATTTCTAAAATTTTGCTAAACCCCGTGTACACTAATGTGTACTTTAGTGCATTTTTTCCTTCAAAATCCTATAATTACTGTGCAGTATCACATTGAGAAACAATGGGTTCATCCAAAAGATGAACAATGTTGCTTTCAGAGGTTTTATATGGAGTTGGGATGAAAACAAGGTGCATTTTGAACTGTTCTTAGATCAGTGCAGACAGCACACTGGAGGTTGTCATTTACTAAATGGGGAGCAAGGGAGCATCATTAGCTCTCTCTATGCAGCTAAGTCCATTCAATCCAAACGTCCTATCAAGAATTAAATTTCAGGCTGCAGCTGATGTTTAAACCACTCAACATGTTTGGCAGACATGGGACAATGGTAATCAGTACGTAGATTCAGAATTTATAATGTATCATTTTATTTTAACATTGGCAGTTTTTGGATTGGACGATGCTGGACATTACTTCGAATCAGAATTATGTTAACTTCTGATGTAATGTCTCCTTGAAACAAACAATTTGATTTAAAAAAAGACTTTCCATAGCTTGGTATTATTGAAAATTTCACAACTTGGTCTCACTGTCCACAAGTGTTGCCATCAATTTTTAGGACAATTATTTGCTCTAGACTTTTTTTTTTTTTTTTTAAACTGTTTAGGTGCTACTAGTTGCAAAAAATAAAATCAAACGGGAAATTGAAAATGCACACAGCAGTCACGCTTTAGTATCAGGAGTATAATGCAAAAACATTCATACATTTTTAAAGATGGCTTAAGTGTCCAAATACTTTTTGGAGCCATTATGCATTATAGTTTTAAACATTGTGTTTATCAATGGATAAATGACTTCAATTTACCCAGATCATATCAAACAGTCTTATAGGTACTGCTGCCAACAGTTGCCAAACTTTCAGAAGCCTTTCAAAGATTTGGTTTCTAGAAATTATAATCAAACCTTAAAATTATGTACTGGCTCGAATTCAAATGTTGCAGATAGCCACAGGCAAAAACAGTCATGGCTATTTACCCCTGCAAATATTTATTTCTGCTATTAAACCCCCTTAATGTGTCAATTATGGTGTGCCAAACTAATTTGTCAAAGGGCCATTCCAAAGGCTTATGTCAACATTTTCACCTGTCACTCATCGCCCGGCTCCCTGCCTTGTTAATGGTGGCTGCTGGTTCTGGTTCACAGGCTTTTGTAATATACAAGTCATTTCTTGTCATAGATGCGTCTGAACTGTCTGCTTGTGGACAGGCCTACATTTAAGAGGCAGATTGCATTAGCCATTTAAATCACCATCAGCAATGGGCCTGTCACACTGGCTCTCTCATTGCTAGCAAATGCTGCTATGCCTCAACTTATTTATCAGAGGGATGTTTTTGGAAGCGCTGATGGCTATTAAAGCAGAAGGAAAAATTATAACCCTGTGAATGTTGAAGTCACCGTTATGGGGCCAAAGAAAGTAAATGTATTAATATTCCACACCGTTCTACCCATCAACCACAAACTGAAATCATAAGCAATGTATGCACACTCTACTGAATACATGTCTGTGTAACACAAAAAAAGGAACAGAATCTGTAACATTTCACCAAAGAGTCATGGTTCTAAATGCACTACTAGAGATCAGAGCATATGTAATTTAAAAGTACCAGTCCAACAGAGTAGCAGGTAATATCAGACAAGATAAGGCAGTCAGCTTTCCATCACACCAAATACAGGAAGCAAGCTCCCCTTTATCTACTTCTGAAATGGAAAATATCCATTATTTTTTTTTCATGGTGATAAATCTAGCATAGTAAGACTATATATCTGCTGGCTTTGCTGCATCTTTTCCAGAAAAATTGAGTTTGCAACCACAGAAAAAAATGAAAAAATTTACTTTTCCCGCCAGCTTTATTCGACCTTTGGCATGAAATTAATATGTAAAGCTAGGAGCAACGGGATCATATTTTCACAGCCTCGCTCTGCAGCTAATGTTTCATGCAGATAGACTGGAAAAGATTAAAAACCATCAATTTAGCTCAACTGACCTTCAACGGTTTATTCTCCATTGTTCTCCAGGATGTTAAATCATTTCAGTCTTTCATTAAATTCTCAAATGAAAAAGTGGCAATTTCATAAATTCAGTGATTCAGCCACAATTGTAAGAGAAATTTGGTTTCAACCAAAGTCCCTTTAAGGTCAATCGGCAGCCATATTCGTAACTCCTTTAGTCAGCTATTTTCAGTACGGCTTCTATCTACTTGAATGGGGACAATTTTGGTCCTAATATGCGTTCAAATATCATCTCAAATCAGCAATAACATCTGACAACAATTGCATTATAAATTGTGCTTCTTTAGCTCAAATCACAAAAAAAAAAAAACTAAGTTTTTCAGGGTTGTTCATCTAAATCCATGATGATTCTGCGAGATGAACTTCCAATGGAAGTGCTATTCACACCGTAAAAAATTAAACGAAAAATGATTTCCCCCATGTACATCAGGTGGAGCTGTTGCTGTTCTACAAACATTTATATTAGTGCCCTGCCCGCACAGTATTTTAGAGCTCCTTGGCCAGAACCCTTCAGCTGTCACTGCTAAAGATTCATATTTAATGCTGTTAAAGCATTTATTTACCTGATTTGGCATAGCTGTTTCATTTTGTTCTTTCCATGGTGTTAATGCATTTTGAGGTGTATGTCATTTGTGTTTTTAATGTGAGTGATATGAGTAAAGAGCACTGTTGGATATTTATTTGCACATGTATTTTGCTATGAGTATATTCCAAAAGGACTCCAGTAGCCAACTATTTTTCTTTTTCTAATGCCTGGATTAATGCCTGGATAATATAACACAAGGTACGGTGATATAAATACACATGGAATAATGAACATTAAGAATAACAGGTATATTATAAAATGTCAGATAATATTAAAAATAATATAAAAGAAAACACTGGCTCGCAGTCTATTCTTTATTTAATTGCAATAGCAGTGTGCTTCTGCATTTCTTTTGTCTACATTAAAATATTGTATGTAAAGAGACTTTTTATGGGATATTTTACTATGACCTTAGTCAAGTCATTTTTGTTTGCATAGCATTTTTCACAACACACATCGTTTCAAAGCAGCTTTACAGGAAATCATGCATTTAAAAAAAATGAAACTGCAATATCTATGAAGTCATAAAGTGTATAGTTTGATTAAATATGATTGTAAATAAAAATTAAATAACTAAATATTAATTGCATTTAGATCCCCCTGTGAGCAAGCTGAAGGCGACTGTGGCAAGGAACACAAAACTCCATTAGATGTTGGTTAATCCATCCTGGATTAACTGCAGAAGTTCACATATATGCATTGTCCTTTGTTAGTTGGCTGATGAAGGCTTTTGTTGGAAATCAAATGATAGTCTATATTCAATTAGTCCATTTCAAGAGTGTTGTCAATCAATAGACAAAGGTGATACAGGCAGAGATTAATGAGGTGCATCGCAGTTTAACCGGCAGGTCATTTCTGTGCAGTTCGGTGGGGTCCATCCTAAGTCCAAGGTTCAGGCAGTGGCATATGAAGTATCCGATATCTTACAGTTGGAGTTGGCATCAGTTCATCCTCTGAAGTCCATCATAAAAGACTGAAGTGATGTCTGGCTAGCACCGGATGCATTTAGTCATCATCACTCAGAGTCCGACACCAAGCAGGAACAGAGCTGGATCTGGCCGGCTCTGGTAACCTCAGGATATGAATCCCGAGGTTGAGACACAGAAACAAACAGAAAAATATTAGAATAGATATCATTAAATATTATACAGATTTACAGATCCTAATATATGTTTCTGGTTCTGGCAGACCTAACTAAAGCAGCCTAATTGTGAGTTGATGGATAAATTAAGTGTATGCCTGGCTAAATAAATGAGTCTTTAGTCTAGACTTAAACTGAGTGTGTCTGCTTCCCGAACAGTGTTAGGGAGAGTGCAAACGAATTTCCGAACCTCCACTGCTATTTTTAATGTCATGAGAATGTAACAGGCACAGTGATATACATATTAAATAATGTACATTAAGACAAAACACCATACGCAGAGCAATCACGCCGAAAAACGGACGTGGTGTGAACAGGCCTTGAGAAGGGACTTTTATTCCATACAGCCCCCATAGTGAGTGTTGCAGTGCCACTATTAAAAAGGCAAAATGGCTCATTTAACTGTAAGGCACTGCAACAGCAGCCATATTTACTGTTACAATTTCTCTCATTCCAGCCTGATCTCATGAAAATTTGTGACTGTGGCAAAATGTTTGCTAAATATTATGTGGTTCATTAATCGTATCATGGCAGTTCCAAAGTAAAATGTCCACTTTGTAGTGCTAAAAGCGAGTTACATTTTCTCCCAAACAGATGTGATTTTCAAGGGTTTTGCTCTATTGAGTTCTAAATCAACAAAACTTACCTCCCTACCATAAACCATAACCCTAAACCTAACCAATAGTGTCATAAAAGCAAATTTGAAATGAAAAACGCAATTGCAGAAGCAACCACATCATATTGTTGAGTTTCTATAACACGGTCTTTTGCGCCGCAACTGCAACGCTCTATCAGTTATACTACCACGCCATTTGATCGCATTTGAACAAGCTTGTAAATGTAGTTGGTTATGTAATGTAAACCAACTAAAATAAAAGTGATTTGATTTGAGCTTGTAAATGTAGTTGGTTATGTAATGTAAACGTTCAAATACAAGTCATGCGTTATAGGAAAAGTGTTTAGATGTCATAAGATAGAACTGTGTGAGGAACAGGGTGAAAAGTAAGTGTTTATGAACCGATTATCTGCCGTCTTACTTGTGACTTGTGTGAAAGGGAATAAAAGTCATTGTAAAAGTCAGCGCCTCTGTTCATTTCACCAGGACTACGATTCAACAAGCCACGTAAAAATAATTTTGCAAAAATGTAGGTAATGGTAACATGATTCTATGACACCAGGTTGTCCCATTCATACTGTATGAACAGAAGTGGGATGCTTCTCTTAATAATTTCTCTGTTTTAGCCTATTGGAAAACAGGGCTCAAACAAGCTAAAAGCATTCATACAGAATTCAAACAAGCATTCATTTAAGGGTGTATGATAATAACTTTCTTGTTCATTGACACTTCTTTGACAGCTTGAATCCCATATCCCAGCTGTGGGCTGTTAAATGTAAATGAACAAGCATGCAATTTAAATGAGTCTCTGGTATACGACAAGTGTAACATGTCTTTTTTTCTCTTCTGCAACCTATCATAATGAACGTGTAAATCATACTCTATATTGAACAAAACACACTTGGGTAAAAATAGGGTCTTACAGTTTTGAGTGATGTGGAAGAAAATGGGAATGGGATGGAAAAAGGCATAAAAAATTACAAAAACAGACTTTGCGGGCTGATCTGGGCTCATCTTTTCTTAAATTACTGTTAAAGTCAACTTGGTTAAAGCACTGACGGGATTAGACAGATAATCCCATAACATAGATATCACAGAATTCACTTATAGAGTGACTGGGGTGACGCTTAAAGCACCCTATATACTCCAAAGCTCACTCTAGTAGAATCATGGATCTAGTAATACCTCCAAGAGTGACTATAAAGGGTGTTAAGTTTTGCACACCTGGACCTGGAATGTCTCAACAGTTCTCCAAGAACATCCCCCAACTCTTGTCACCCTATTTTCACAAGTTGTTTCTCGTGTCAGTGGTCAAATCTGTGGTAAAATTGATCAGTTTGCACTAAAATAACAATTGCTTTTTCATTTAGCTGGCTGCAACACTAATTCTGAAATTAGTTTGCTAGATATTTTTTCACACCTTTCTTTTTTCCTTTTAAATTAGCACTAGTTTTATTTAAGTATCATCCTAGTGATCCACACAATGTTCACACATCACGGCCATTGTGGATGAGTGTGACATTTTTTGTTGTAGTTGTACACTGGTTTTTAGTTTTATCACACTTTGGCCCTAAAAAATCTCAGCTGTGTGACTTATGTATCATTTTCTAAGACCTTTTTTGGGATCCTGGGTAAAAGTAATGTGCCATGTTTGCTAAAGTTAGTAAAGTATTCTAACAGTCTTACATTCAGCACCACCAAAACTGTCACCATCTTGATGCCATCAGCTAAGAGGTAAACATTCTTTTAAGCACTGAGACTACAACAATTGATTTAATGGATATCCTGTACATTCACATTATGTGAAATCCTTTGGCTTGTAAGTCTCTTGAACTTCTGTAAGGCTTTAGCAAGAGATACCAATGACCAGTGGAAGGAATATTTCCCTCACCTCTCTCAGACATGTTTTGTCTGCGAGTCTGGTTTGATGGCCCAAATTAGACTCCACTGACCCGTTCTCAGAGTTCGGTTTAATTTAGACATGCTCGGCACCCTAATCGGACTCCCATTATTTCTGCCAGTATTAGGGAAATTAAAATATTTGAGTGAATGTTATGAGGCATCATTAAAGTGATAATAAAAAATAAGTAAAATCCACAAAAAGGTCAAAGAAAACTTAAGAATCTAACAACTTTTTATTCCCTTACTTTCCATTACTACAATAGGAAAAATTATTACAACAAATTTGACAATCTAAAAAATTACCTCTTTTGATGAAACTTTTAGGACTAAAATATGAAATACAATTAATATGCCAGCTTAGTTTTTGTCTTACTAAAAAGTCATTGCATACAATGGCAGTCTCTTGCAACTCAACACAGATAGACAAGCTAAGCAGAATTAAAGTTGTTTAAATACTAAGTGCTATAATTTTCTGCTCTCTAATGTTTCATGTCAAGCCTATGCAAATGTAACACTGTGGTTGTTCCTGCTATCGGCTTGTAACTGGGATCATTTGAAATGTAAACGACAACCTAAATAATCTGCCAACAAGCACTGGCATCAAAGCCTTACAGAATAATGCTTTAGGGATAAAGATACACTTTGAATATTGACTGCATGGTATCGAATAATTTTCCACACCACTCTGAGGGCCAGGAGTCCATGCTGAATAACTTTCCATCTTATCCCTCAAGGCACTGGACTTTATTACGATTTGGACATGAGGAAGAGATTCTGGTTGTCCAGTTTCAACACAATTGTCAATGATCAAAACTTTTCACCATCCTAAACTTATGAAAATGGCTTCATGGAGCTTCCAGCAGTGAAAAGCAATATATTCTGGATTTAATTTAGCAATTCACCCTAGGATGTAAAGATGCTGTTAAAATATTCTCCTTCACTTGAAATACAATTTAATCAAAGTTCGCAAATTCGTGTGGCTCTTAACAGAGTTGCATATTTGAGGCAGAGGCTTCAACCTTCAACCTGTATGAAGCATGCACTGTCTCGTCCAAAGTGGTCTGCGCTCTGCTATAATCAGGCCCTCCAGCTGTTCTTTCCATGTCATGCTTTGAGTTACCATAGAGATGGTGACTAGGCTTCCAAGAGTTCTACGGAACACCAGAAATTCAGAAACAGGCATGCACAAACTCATGGACGATAACTCTGAATATGGGTGGAGTGATTTTGGCAGGTCATTCTACAATGCATGGGGACGTATGAACAGCCACCTTAAATGTACGCTCCAATTAAAACAAATATGCCATCTCCCAATGGCAGATATTCACTTATATATTATGCATACAAGCAGCATCTGTAGGCAGACAACAATGCAGGCAAAATGGCACTAAGAAGTGCTGGACTGATATATCGACCAGGCCGAAATTTGTCAGTTCCAAAATTCACCAACAGCCTTGAAAATGGATAATACATTTTTTTTTTTTTTTCAAATATTTATACATATCTTATATCTATAATTTAATTTATTATATATATATATATATATATACACACACACACACACTGGCGGCCAAAATTTGGAGTAATGTACAGATTTTGCTGTTTCGGAAGGATATTGGTACTTTAATCCACCAAAGTGGCATTCAGCTGATCACAAAGTATAGTCAGGACATTACTGATGTAAAAAACAGCACCATCACTATTTGAAAAGTCATTTTTGATCAAATCTAGACAGGCCCCATTTCTAGCAACCATCACTCCAACACCTTATCCTTGAGTAATCATGCTAAATTGCTAATTTGGTTCTAGAAAAACACTTGCCATTATATCAAACACAGTTGAAAGCTATTTGGTTTGTTAAATGAAGCTTAACATTGTCTTTGTGTTTGTTTTTGAGTTGCCACACTTTTGAAACAGAAAAACAAAAAGAAAAGGTTAGAGTGAGAAAAGAAACACAGACATTGGACAACAGATAATTGGAAAAGAGTGTTATGGATCTTAACCCCATTGAGCTTTTGTGGGATCAGCTAGACTGTAAGGTGCGTGAGAAGTGCCCGACAAGACAGCCACATCAATGGCAAGTGCTACAGGAAGCGTTGGATGAAATGTCACCTGAGTATCTGGACAAACTGACAGCTAGAATGCCAAGGATCTGCAAAGATGGCATTGCTGCACATGGAGGATTTTTTGATGAGAACTCTTTGAAGTAGTTTACATTAGTAGTAATTTTTCACGTTATTAATGTCCCGATGATAATGAGACTGCTGTGCTCATACCCAGGAAATCAGCAGTTACAGAAATACTCATACCAGCCCATCTGGCACCAACAATTATGCCACAGATGTAACCATCTGTGATGCTTCAAAAGACAAAAACAATAAATAAAGTGATATATCACAGTATCATGCAATTGTTCTGTCATTCTGAACTGGTTATAACATTCAAGATGATAGATTAAACTACATTTTTTACTTTAGTTGATTATGAATAATAAGATCCCATTGTTAACTTGTTTTACAAATTAGATTTAATCTGCAACACATTGTGAACTTCACACATTCAATGGAGATAATGATAGTGACGTTTTTTGTAAGTTTATTTACTGTAACAAGTTGTTTAAACAGTGATAATGTTCTGCAATTGTTGTTAATAAATGACACATTTGTTTTAATTTTTAAACAGAATTCTTATCATTTGTAGTTTAGGTCTAGAAATATTACAATAAAATATACGAAATCCCTAAAAAATTATTTTAAAAAATTGCTAAATTAAACATTCTCAGAAAGTGCAAAAAAAATAACAAATTATAATCCATTAAAGTGTCAGTATTGACATCGGTGATATTAGCCTTGAGAGTATCAGATCAAAAATAAAATAAATGGTGTCGCCCATCCCTAACCAGGGTTGGGGAGTAACGGAATACATGTAACGGGATTACGTATTTAAAATACAAAATATAAGTAACTGTATTCCACTACAGTTACAATTTAAATCATTGGTAATTAGAATACAGTTACATTCAAAAAGTATTTTGATTACTGAAGAGATTACTTTGCATTTTATTGTCATTTGTTTCATTTAATATTTAGTCCTTTCAGATGGAAAACATTTATACATATAAATAATGCGATCCAAAGTGCATTTGAACAGCGGTGAAACACTTTCTTATGATGTGTTACATTCATACGAGCAGACAGAGAAGTAAGTTTGAAGTAAGTTTGGAGCAGAAGAAATAGAAATAAACCTTGTGTAAATTGTCAGCTTTACGCCAAGCTAAAATGCTATTTCTAGCCATTTTACATGCACGTTACCAGGCACGATCATATTTTTTATCAAGAAAATTCACGTTGGATCATAAATTTTTTTATTTTTTATTTTTTTTTTTTTTTCTCTAGTAAGACCTTTGATATTAGGGCAAAACTCGTATTCTTGATGATAATTTTTTTATTGTTTTCTTGTAAAAATATCTAAAAATCCTTAAAACAAGATCAGTTTGATCTTGTTTTACAAACAACACTGCATAAGATATTTAGGTTTTTCAGAGAATGTATTTTTAACGTGTATTTTGTCTTATTGTTCTGGCAGATTTTTTATAGCCAAAGTGAAAAAATCTACCAGTGCTGAAAAAGTAATTCAAAGTATTTAGAATACATTATAAATTACATTTTACAGCATGTATTCTGTAATCAGTAGTGGAATACATTTCAAAAGTAACCCTCCCAACCCTATCCCTAACAAAGGGTACAAAAACTTGTAAACCAAAAACAACAACATAGGCCTTTTTTGGCCACTTTGTGCCATCCGTCCAGACAGACCATAACAGACAGTGCAAGTTAATTTGAGAGTTCGCTGATAGTCTGAAGGAGTCAGTGAGTTGGTACTAATGTGTTGATTGGGCCAAAAGTAAGGCAGAGAGAAAAGAGCATTTTGATGTTGGCCCGCTGGGATGCCAGCCCTCCACTGTTATTACCCAGCTTTTAATTACAGTGTGTCAGGAAGAGGAGTGGAAAAGCACTGGTTTCTCATGTCTAATGAAGGGGACCGTGCACATGAGATGCTCATGGCATTTTTCTCAAAACACAGGAGGCGGGAAAGATGCATTCCTTCATTAAGGGAAGAAAAAAATGAGCTTGGGAATATGGAAAGGCATATTTCTGCATGTATACAGGTAGTTGGCATGAAATACTTCTGGAAAGTTGTCAGGTCTTACCATGTGGCAAGCTATAGTCAACCTAAAACTATTTTAAACAGAATTTTGCTAATTCTTTTATAATTATTATGCATGCAGCTTTAATGATCTCATATTAATTTAGAGACAACATGTGTAAAATGTAATAAGTTTAAAAAAGTGAGGAAACCAATTGCCTTAAAATAGATCAAGTAAATATACTTTTAAGATAATAAAATAAGTACATTTTACTTAGATTTTTTTAAGACAATTGGTTTACATGCTTTTTAAAATAAGGTTACCTAATTAGATTTTACAGTGGCATGTGTACTTTAAAAAATTAATTTGTCACACCATAGGACCATTTAAAATACTTGTAAACGTGACTGAGCTTGTCACATGCAAACAAATTTGTTCTCTGTATCTCTCTCATCAGTCTCTGTACACACAATCACGCACACTCACACCTCCTCTCGGACGAATCACATTTACACTCAGCTCTCAGGGAAGATGGCCTATTTATATTCCAATGGTGATCAAATTTGCATCCCAACCGGAAATGTAATATTTATGCTGTAAATAATGGCACTCTTCATTGTCAATTTGCTTGGACATAAAAGTACATTAGATGGCTGCCGCATTCCAGCTTGGGCAAGTCAGAACAGACTCGGGCAATGAGGATTCGCATTCCCATCAGCAATGGAGAGGAGAGAGACAAAGAGCGAGAATGTAGTATATGGCATACTTTGCCTCTAGGAAAGGCCCATATTCCTAAATTATACAAATTATTGCAATAAATCCAAAGAAACCCCCAAAGCAAAGCATCATGTTGTTCCAAACCTGTATGACTTTCTTTCTTTTAAGGAACACAAAAGTAAATTTTTTTAAGAATATCCTGACCAAACTTTTCTATATAATGAAAGTGAATGAGGAAGGAGGCAATCAAACTCCAAAATGACAAAAAGCTCCATTTAATTATTATTAAAGTGTTCCACATGACTTTAGAACAGACCAAAATTTAAGTCATCATTCACTGATAATTGTTTCTTCCGGAAAGCTGTTAATATTTGTGACTGTATCAACGAGTCAGTGAGTAGAATTTGAAAACCAGATCAGCTGATTCGTGAATGAATCACTCAGACTGTGTTTTCTGAACTGGATCAATCGAATCATTGAAAGATCTGGTTCAAAAGAGGGATTTGTTCACAAATCTGACATCACTGCTTCTCTCATGAAGCTTAAATTCCAGTCTTTTTCTCACATTATTGCTATCACATGGCTTCAGATGACTTGGAATATATGGAGCACTTTTAAGGTACTTTTTTGTCATTTTGGAGCTTGATAACATTACTTTCATTATGTGGACAAAAGTGGCCAGGATACTCTTCCAAAAATTCAATGGAAGAGAGGAAGTCTTACAGGTTTGGATTGACATGAGTGTGAGTGAATGACAACAGAATTTTTGTTTTTGGGTGAACTATCCCTTTAATATATTTCAGCAGTGTAAAGGTGAAGTGCATAACCATTCAGGCATGGACTTGTTTTATTTGCATAGATATTTTCTAATCATGGCTTTCAGATGTTTAATATGCTCTGACTGAACCCGTACTGTAAAACAAGGAGGTGTTCAGCCACAGATAGCATGAGCAAAGCAGAGAACCACAAAACAGTCTACATTCCTGCATGCATGAGTCAGAGGTAGGGGGAGAAAGGACATATACAGGTCTTTAAACTGATCAGTATTCCTGCTCTCATGGAAGAGAGAAAAAGAGTAAAGGTAGATTCTGATGTAGATGGAGAGAAAGAGCGATCTAGCATTCTTAGAAGCTGCTCACACACGGGCAAAGAAAGAATGAAGACATTCCTAGGCGCGTTGAGACAGATTTGCCGCCTACAGAGAAGAGGATACTGTAACCCAGTACCATTGTGTGAGTGTATGTGTGTATGTTCAGTGGGAGTCAAAGAAGCAAGTCATAACTCTACCCTGACCTGAAGATTCAAAATAATGCAGCAAGTTTACAGCACATCCTTTACTGTGAGAGGTGCACATCTTGGTTTATTGACCAACAGGCAATCTCCTCATAAAGCGTAAACAGAACAGAATCTTGTTGCATTGCCAGTGAAGCTGGTCTGTGTCTAATGCTGTTTTCCTCCATTACGAAATAAACCATTTTAGATGTAATCTTCAATAGACTCGATTTTAGATTACGAATTTTTTTCTTACCTGCAGTGATGGGAGGTAACTTTGCTACAAATAGTGAAGCTATTAGCTTTACTACATTTTTCAGTAGCGTGGTAGTAGCTTCTAGTTTTCTAATTAAGTAACTTTTCAGTAGCAAAGTAGTGTTGACAAAAGCTACACCACTGCTTCATGCCATGTGCCCACTATTTACTGTCGCCAGTTTTGAATCGGCACTAAAGATGTCTGATTAACAAACTAATCACAACTTTGAGTCGGTTCTTTACAATGAATTGGTCACACTTGATAGAAAAGCGGTCTGAACTGGTTTGCGATTCAATCTAAATGACTCAAAGCTCACGCATGTGCTCCTGAATCATTTGGAGCAGTTTCTCACTAACCAACACTACAGAATACTTTAAAACATGGAAAACTAAGATGGAGTGGAAATTCATCAATGGAAACCAAACCTGCAAATGCATCAACAGGTGTGCAGCCTGTGAATGACTACTGCAGGTAAAGAAATTTTTTCAACCAAATAAATATCAAAACACTTAGAATCCTACAGGAAAACACATAAAAAAAAAAAAAATACCATGGCATTACCATGTTTTTTGGACATGTACCAAGCACCAGGTAAACACAATGGTATATCAGAATCATCTCCACTCTTTTGAGCATGTTCAGCTCCAGGTTGTTTTGACTACACCAGTGAGCCAGCCGTTCAACCTCCCTTCTGTATACAGACTTATCGTCATCTTGGATGAGACCGATGACAGTAGTGTCATCTGCAAACTTCGGGAGCTTTAATATTAATATGGTAATCAATAGCGACGTACAATGGTATTCTTTGAATTACCCTGAGGCACCACGTAAACACAATAGTATACAGTATACACTCACTGAGCACTTTATTAGAAACACTATAGCCCTATTACTATAGCCTCTGCTGTTTTAGCCCATCAGCCTCAAGGTTTGACATGCTTTGCATTCTGAGATGCTATTCTATTCACTACAATTGTACAGAGTGGTTGAGTCACCGTAGCCTTTCTGTCAGCTCAAACCAGTCTGGCCATTCTCCGTTGACCTCTCTCATCAACAAGGTGTTTCCATCCACAGAACTGCCGCTCACTGGATGTTTTTTGTTTTTGGCACCATTCTGAGTAAACTCTTGAGACTGTTCTACGTGAAAATCCCAGGAGATCAACAGATACAGAAATACTCAAACCAGCCTGTCTGGCACCAACAATCATGCCACGGTCGAAATCACTGAGATTACATTTTTTCCCCATTCTGATGGTTGATGTGAACATTAACTGGCGCTCCTGACCCGTATCTGTATGATTTTATGCACTGCACTGCTGCCACATGATTGGCTGATTAGATAATCGCATGTATGATTGTTGGTACCAGACAGGCTGGTTTGAGCATTTCTGTAACTGCTGATTTTCACACACAACAATCTCTAGAGTTTACTCAGAATGGTGCCAAAAACAAAAAACATCCAGTGAGCTGCAGTTCTGTGGATGGAAACACCTAGTTGATGAGAGAGGTCAACAGAGAATGGCCAGACTGGTTCAAACTGATGAAGTCTACGGTAACCCAGATAAACACTTTGTACAACTGTGGTGAGAAGAATAGCATGCGGGTTGGTGTCATTTTGGCGGCACCTACACAATATTAGGCAGGTGGTTTTAATGTTGTGGCTGATCGGTGTATATTAAACATATGGGTTTGTATAGGTAGCATGTATAAATATGAATTTACATTTTTTTTTTTTTTTTGTGGTTTTTTTACATATACGTTTTATATTACACCATACTGTGTACTTGTATACTGTATTGCACTATACTGTACTGTACCATGGCTTTGAACATCATGTGAATAAGCATTTTATATGCTTTGTCTATGATCATATGCTTTGTGCATTTGGTTGGAAAAAAAATGTAACAAGCTACTTTTGGCTTGTAGCTTGTAGTGTAACTTTCAGCTTAGTTTAACTATTTTTGTTGTTTTTTTGTTGTAGTTGGTGGCTTAGCTACAATTTGTGAGTGGCTTGCCTAACACTGCTTACCTGTACAGAGGGCTTTCTTGTCATGAGCTATAGATAGTGTTTACAAACAAACGTTCAGTGGCGACACTTCCGGGTTCTTTCGGTACCTCAGAAAATAACTGCTTTCAAAGGTTGCTTCACTCAAATTGAGCTAAAAATGCCCAAAAAGTGCTGTTTGTGGGCTTGAAACACCCCATTTTCAAAAGATTATTGGAGGTTTGGGAATTTTTACATTTCTATCAGGATCGGTGGATCAGGACAAACTAAGGATTTGACTTAAATTATGATATTTCATGGATAATGGTCATTGTTATCATTGTTATCTGCTCAAATTAGACCCATTTCCCTGCAGCTGCTGTTGGTAGATTTGAACTTTTCGATCGAAAACAGCTGTTTTTTTATTTTATTTTATTTTGAAAACACAACTGTGAAAGATGTGCCAGATATGATCTAACAATGATATTATATGAACCCGACCAATGTGGAAGATCTAACGGGACCCCGTCTCGCCACCACAGCAGTGCATACTTGCTTGTTTGTAAAAGAATATGCAAAGAAAAATATGTATTTAATTTTTCTTACAATTTTGCATTTATTTTGAATGCAGTAAATAACTTGTATTGAATTTTAAATGTTATTATTATTTGCATAAAGGTGCATATTACATGTCTAATTGTAGTTTTCATTTTTATATTCCACATTTCATTTTTATTTGACACATTTCTCAGGCTTTAGAAGTGTGTTAAACATGTGATGATGTGTATTTAACCTGCAACATGTCCGACAAAATTATACAGGCCTATTGAATCAAGTTAAAACTGATTTTATCGATAGTGCAGAAAGAACCTACATATATTTCTTCACTTTACACCATAGATATTGCTTTATAAAAGCTTTCATTAGCATTAACAAACACTAATACATTATACTATATAATACTTAAATGATTATTAAAATTGCAGCGGTGCTCATATCCACAGTTATTATGACTTGATTTGTTGTTTTGGCCTGAATTACTATTTATTGTGAACATACCACTCCTGTCCCTTTAGGTGACTTATGAAGACACAATCAAATTGGAGTCACAAGTGTTCTAGTAACCCATTGCAAAACTGACCTGTCTTAGCTAGAGAGAGAAAAAAAAACATTACCAACTGCTATAATTTAGCGGCATTGGCAAATAAAATATAATGGACATATACTTTGTAATGTGGTTAAACTATTGGGGACAGAATGTGTCTGCAGTTGATTGTTTGGTCAGACAGAGTGACAAAGACTTGGAATGTGAATTTTGTGTGATTATCCTCCTCACACTTCATGCAGGATGTTTGCCTTAAACCATCCATTGGCACACCTTTTGTTTTCTGGCAAAGTTTGACTTGGGTCAGTTGAACTACTAATTTTTTTAGGGAGGAAGAGGGCCGTTTCTTTGTGGGGGAGTCTTTTTCAAGATTCTGACCAGGTTGCAGTGTGTGTGTGTGTGTATGTATATGTGTATATATATATGTGTATATATATATATATATATATATATCTGATATCTGTGTATATATATATATATATATATATATATATATCTGATATCTGTGTATATATATATATATATATATATATATATATATCTGATATCTGTGTATATATATATATATATATATATATATATCTGATATCTGTGTATATATATATATATATATATATATATATATATATATATATATATATATATATATCTGATATCTGTGTATATATATATATATATATATATATATATATATATATATATATGATATATATACTGATATCTGTGTATATATATATATATATATATCTGTATATAATGTATTTATATATAAAATACATTCTTGTTACATGTGGACATGCCCTAAATCTTAATGAGATGCCTGTGTAACAATTAGTTTTGCTGAAGAAACATCATTGTGCTAATTTATGCACATAAGTGCTTGATAACACACACAGACAGTGTTTAGAATAACATAACTGCAATAGAAATCTTATCTGATGGGATCTTAAACCTCCCCCTGTGGTGAAGAGTTCCTGGGGGCGAGAAGAGAAAAAGAGAGGGATAATGGGTGGTCAGGCAGCTCTGCAAACTCATCACAGAAGTTCATACTCTACAATGTACAATGGTTCTCTCTGTAGATCAAATGAAATGAAAAGTATTATTGAGTAGTTTTTCTATTCTTTCGTTCAAAAAGATTGATATTGAACATAAACATAGCCTTAGAAAAAATAGGAATCTAATTGCCCTTCTGAAATAGCACACAAGTGTTATACTGCACCAGTTAGAAGGGATCAGGTCAAACTACAAAGTGTGAGTGGCATGTAAGCAACAGGCATATACATTTTGATTTAGCATTTTTGCATGCCTGTTACAGGTACACGTGTTCATGTTTTTTCTTCACCTGATTAGTCAGCCATCTATTTCTTCCGTTTTTCATTGTTTCCTTTTTTTCATAGTCTCAGCCTGGTGAATCTCACAAAACCTGTCAAGAACATGTTCGGGTCATTCATCACCCTAAAACAAATAGGAATAAATTATTTTTGCATAAGAAAATATTTTTTTGAACCAGACATTTTTACATGACAATTACATACAAAATAAACTGACTGAACTACTTTTTATGTTTTGATTTGTTTTGTTTTTTGTGGTGAATTTAGAATGTTTTCGTGAGATTGGCCCAGCTAGCAAATTAAGATTACAGAAGACAAGAAAAATACAAAAAAATCAACTCTGAATATATATGTACTTCCAACGAAGTTGTATTCCCAAGTGATTGTGGGAATTTGTCCTTAGGAATTCCATTAGATCTGTAATCAGTCAAACCCCCACTGGCTCTTACCCACATGCTCATTGTCTTGTTTCAGAATGCCTATTGAAATCAACAGGAGGGGTGGGGCATTCCTGCTCCTGTTCAGACTTGAGCTCACTGTGCATTGTAAAAAGACATGCCATTTTAAACACGGCAGGCATACAATGTGTGAAGAAGTTACAGCCATAGAGATCCAAATCTGTGGCTGTTTGTCAAATCAGCACAGGTAATGGTGAGGTTAAATGCATGTAATGTAAACTGAAGTATGAAATCACCCTACATATTAAAAAAAAAAAAAAAAAAATAATTATGCATGTAGAAATCTATTAATAAACACGTAGGCTATAGAGAACATAAAAGACAAAACAGTCAATAAAAAGAAAAATATCAGTGTACTTAACAGCCTTTACAAGATTTAAAGTTTCTGCTTGCTATGCTTCAGCAAATTAACACAACATGGATTAATTAAACTAATAATTATAATTATTGTTAAAATGAAATTAGTACAGTGCTGTTAAATTTTCAAACCAAAACATGGAACATAAATTATATTTGAGTGAAAATGACTATAGCAATAGCCATTTGTATTACATTTAGTGATTTAATATGGACAGGCAGTGGCACTAGGTGTGGTTCCGATTTATGATAGAGAGGGGTGTGGTTTACAAAAAAAGGCTCAATCCCATTGGTCGGTCCCTGGTAGTGAAGTAGTGCTACCTGAAGCAGGTAGGCAAATAAAGACAGACCTGAGCTAGAGGATCACAGTGTTGCTCATCATGCCTGCACTGCAACTCACAATGGGACCAACTAAAAACTTTCCTTCTGTTTCAAACTTTTTTACTAAAGGCTCAAGAATATTTATTTTTGCAAGTTTTGACAGCTTCCTTATTTTTTATTTTTATTTTTTTGGTTTAGAAATTAGTGGGTTTGGATCTAACACCATGTAAAAGGTGAGTGTATGATCAAAAATGAAGGTAGGTACCATTTATCAGACCAAGTTACTGATAAATGTAATTCATAGTCATTTTAAAACTATTTCATTGAATATTTTATTGTAAGTTGACCGTAAGTTGTTCTGCATGATAAAAACATGCTGCTTGGTTTAGTTTCCATGATGTGAAAAAAAAAATTGTTTTTTTTATTCAAGAATATTCTATTTAAACATGTTTTTTAGATTTTAGTAACTTTAATAAAAATTTAAAAAAATTCATGATAATGCACGAGTGGAAAGGTGAGTCAGATCAGCATCAAAAATATTTGGAAAATCCCCCTCTCAGGCACACAAACATTTTTTGGAGGGGGGTGGGGGTTTGGGTTTGAGTTAGACAGTGTTGGGAGTCAAAATGCACAGGTTTTTTTGTGGATGACAAAGCAAACATGTAGGCCCTTATACCTCTATGGCCTACAGGCACAGAGGGAGAGACAGGTTTGGGCTCGCTAAAGGGAGAGGCCGAGTCGCAGAGTACAATTCCTCACACACTCTGAATATTCCAGCAACAATGGCCCTTAATATACTGGAATAAACTGAGCTTATGAAGTAAATGTAATAACATTGATTGAATTAGGAAAATACTACATTTGAATTTTAAATTTGAATTTTATATTTGCAATTTTAGAATGAGTAAACTGTTTTCAAATGGTCTGTAATCCCCATGTTTTATTTAATAACACTGTCATATTCTTGTTATGTCAGGCTCCATACAGGTATGGAAGGGGTGCCCTACCTTAAGACTTATGAAGAGCTGCGGTACGAAGACTTTTTTTTGCTCTGTGAATTCTATCCTTCATTCCACCGGAGTCTGTGTAGCTGTCCAATCAGATTTCAGTGGTGTGAAGTGTAGGAGACATGGAAATATCTCACCAGCTTCTACATGCTGACATTTTGAAAAAGGTTTCTCACTTGTGAGGCTGCATTGTTAACAGAAAAATAACAGTACTGTTACAAGGTGAAATACAGGGTAAACATGTCAAGAGCTGAGTGCAACCACACGATTTAGAAAGTATGCATGACTAGTTTTCAGTAGCATCATTTGTTTGTGTGCTTTCATGCCTGAGTGGATCAATGCCGCCAGAGACAGTTTTATGGTAAACACTGTGAATGTCAAGCCCCTTTCTTTGCCTTATAGCTGTCCTATTGTGCAGAGAATGCTTTTAAGTTCACCGTATCTAAACATCTACTGTATGTAAAGCAACGTTCTTCACCCTGCCCTTTAGCGCACTTTGCTGGCTCCAAGCAACATGGCATGCTTGTTCACTGTCTAAGCAGAGGCGGGTTAAGTACATACTCTCTCTCACACACACACACACACACACACACACACACACACGATGAGGTTCACCAATTGAAATAGAAAAGATGCTTCAGAGTATATTTATTTATGCTGGTTCAGCCCTTATCCACTCAACCCACACTAATAAACTCACTTCACAAAAAGTGTTTATGAACTGTTTGTGTGATTTGCTTAATCCTGACAATAAACTTCAATAGTAAAAACACAACCCTTTCTTGCTCCCCTGGCATTTGTAGTATGGCTGCTTTTTGAAGTTGCGATAAGTCTACCAGATTTTCTCTCTATGACCTGCATTTAATGATAATGATAGTGGTAAGTCTTTGAAATCATTCTGCACAAAGCCACAAAGAGGTGAACAGAGTTCAAAGTAAGGAAAGTGCACTGCAAGAAACCCCTTAACTCAAGAGAAATCTTTAAAGTTCAACAAGAATATTGTTGAAAATGAAGTGAATTGCTTCTGAGGCTCAACTGGTAGAGCACGGTGCTAGCAACGCCAAGATCATGGGTTTGATTACCAAGGAACACACAAACTGATAAAAAAAATGTATTTCTTGAATGCATTGTAAATCACTTTGGATAAAAGCATCTGCCAAACTCATAAATGTAAATGCATAGAAACTTTAGCTATGTCTCGCTATGAAACAGTCGCTTGTTCCTTGATTCCCCCTGTGGACAGACATGTTCAGTTGCTCCTTTGAAAATGAAAAATAAATGCAAAGCTAGAGATTTTGCCCCAAGGTAATGACTGGCTTTTCAAGTATAAAAACAAAAGTGCTTCCTTGCTCTTTTCATTGTTAGGTCATGTTGAGACACGATCAACATCTTTAAAAGGCTTTAACAGCATGAAGCACAAACACATTTAATCTAATTTGCGGTGTTTTGGATTTGTTCAGATTTGCATATTGTTGATTTTCACTTGGCAGACACCACAGTTTAATAGTTCAACATCACTATTAAACACAAACAGCTTTTTAAAGCATACAGCATGTGAAAGAACTGTTTATCTCAGACAAACATATACTATGATCAGCCACAACATTAAAACCACTGACAGGTGAAGTGAATAGCATTGATTATATCGTTACAATGACACCTGTCAAGGGGTGGGATATATTAGGCAGCAAGTGAACAGTCAGTTCTTGAAATTCATGTGTTGGAAGCAGGACAAATGGGCAAGTGTAAGGATCTGAGCGACTTTGACAAGGGCCAAATTGTGATAGCTAGATGACTGGGTCAGAGCATCTCCAAAACGGCCGATCTTGTGGGGTGTTCCCAGTATGCAGTGGTTAGTTCCAACTAAAAGTGGTCCAATGAAGGACAACCGGTGAACCAGCAACAGGGTCATGGGCACCCAAGGCTCACTGATGCACGTGGGGAGTGAAGGCTAGCCCGTCTGGTCCTATCCCACAGAAAAGCTACTGTAGCACAAATTGCTGAAAAACTTAATGCTGGCCATGATAGAAAGGTGTCAGAACACACAGTGCATCACATCTTGCTGCATATGGGGCTGTGTAGCTGCAGACCAGTCAGAGTGCTCGTGCTGACCCCTATCCACCGCCGAAAGCGCCTGCAATGGGCACGTGAGCGTCAGAACTGGACCATGGAACAATGGGGAAGAGAAGGTAGCAGGATGCACTATGGAAAGAAGGCAGGCCGGCGAAGGCAGTATGATGCTCTGGGCAATGTTTTTCTGTGAAATCTTGGGTCCTGGCATTCATGTGGATGTTACTTTGACACGTACCACCTACCTAAAAATTGTTGCAGACCACATACACCCCTTCATGGCAACAGTATTCCCTGATGGTAGTGGTCTCTTTCAGCAGTATAATGTGCCCCGCCACACTGCAAAAATTGTTCAGGAATGGTTTGAGGAACATGAAAAAGAGTTCAAGGTGTTGACTTGGCTTCCAAATTCCCTAGATCTCAATCCGATTGAGCATCTATGGGATGTGCTGGACCAACAAATCCGATCCATGGAGGCCCCACCTTGCAACTTACAGGACTTAAACGATCTGCTGCTAAAGTCTTGGTGCCAGTTACCACATGATACCTTCAGAAGTCTTGTGGAGTCCATGCCTCGACAGGTCAGAGCTGTTTTGGTGGCACGAGGGGGACCTACACGATATTAGGCAGGTGGTTACAAATAGGTGATAGGTGTATATACTGTATACTGCATATAAAGTTGAAGTCAAAAGTTTACATACACTTTAGCCAAATACGTTTAAACTCAGTTTTTCACAATTCCAGACATTTAATCGTACAAAACATTCCCTGTCTTAGGTCAGTTAGGATCACTACTTTATTTTAAGAATGTGAATTGTCAGAATAATAGTAGAGAGAGAGATTTATATCAACTTTTATTTCTTTCATCACATTCCCAGTGGGTCAGAAGTTTACATGTACTTTGTTAGTATTTGGTAACATTGCCTTAAAATTGTTTAACTTGGGTCAAATGTTTTAGGTAGCCTTCCACAAGCTTCTCACAATAAGTTGCTGGAATTTTGGCCCATTCCTCCAGACAGAACTGGTGTAACTGAGTCAGATTTGTAGGCATCCTTGCTTGCACACACTTTTTCAGTTCTGCCCACAAATTTTCTATCAGATTGAGGTCAGGGCTTTGTGATGGCCACTCCAATACCTTGACTTTGATGTCCTTAAGCCATTTTGCCACAACTTTGGAGGTATGCTTGGGGTCATTGTCCATTTGGAAGACCCATTTGCGACCGAGCTTTAACTTCATGGCTGATATCTTGAAATGTTGCTTCAATATATCCACATCAATTTCCTTCCACATGATGCCATCTATTTTGTGAAGTGCACCAGTCCCTCCTGCAGCAAAGCACCCCCATGCTTCACAGTCGGGATAGTGTCCTTCGGCTTGCAAGCCTCAATTTTCCTCCAAACATAACGATGGTCATTATGGCAAAAAAGTTCAATTTTTGTTTCATCTGATCAGAGGACATTTCTCCAAAAAGTAAGATCTTTGTCCCCATGTGCACTTGAAAACAGTAGTCTGGCTTTTTTATGGTTTTGGAGCATTGGCTTCTTCCTTGCTGAGCAGCCTTTCAGGTTATGTCTATATTGGACTCGTTTTACTGTGGATATAGATACTTGTCTACCTGTTTCCTCCAGCATCTTCACAAGGTCCTTTGCTGTTGTTCTGGGATTGATTTGCACTTTTCGCACCAAACTATGTTCATCTCAAGGATACAGAATGCATCTCCTTCTTAAGCGGTATGATGGCTGTGTGGTCCCATGGTGTTTATACTTGCGTACTATTGTTTGTACAGATGAACATGGTACCTTCTGGTGTTTGGAAATTGCTCCAAAGGATGAACCAGACTTGTGGAGGTCCACAATTTTTTTTGAGGTCTTGGCTGATTTCTTTTGATTTTCCCATGATGCCAAGCAAAAAGTCACTGAGTTTGAAGGTAGGCCTTAAAATACATCCACTGATACACCTCCAATTGACTCCAATTAGCCTAATTGATGAATTGCCTTGACATAATTTTCTGGAATTTTTCAAGCTGCTTAAAGGCAGAGTTAACTTAGTATATTTAAACTTCTGACCCACTGGAATTGTGATATAGTCAATTAAAAGTGAAACAATCTGTCTGTAAACAATTGTTGGAAAAATTACTTGTGTCATGCACAAAGTAGATGTCCTAAACGACTTTCCAAAACTATAGTATGCTAATTTGAAATCTGTGGAGTGGTTAAAAAATGAGTTTTAATGACTTCAACCTAAGTGTATGTAAACTTCTGACTTCAACTGTATATATACTAACTGAGAACACTATGGTCCTAATAAAGTGCCTGACGCGGTCTTCTGCTGTTGTAGCCCATCTGCCTCAAGGTTCGACGTGTTGTGCATTCTGAGGTGCTATTCTGCTCACTACAATTGTACAGAGGGGTTATCTGAGTTACCATAGCCTTTCTGTCAGCTCGAACCAGTCTGGCCATTCTCTGTTGACGTCTTTCATCAACAAGGAATTTCCGTCCACAGAACTGCCACTCACTAGGTGTTTTTTGTTTTTGGCACCATTCAGAGTAAATATTAGAGACTGTTGTGCGTGAAAATCCCAGGAGATCAGCAGTTACAGATATACTCAAACAAGCCTGTTTGGCACCAACAATCATGCAACAGTCGAAATCACTGAGACCAAATTTTCCCTATCAGGTTGATAAGTAGGTGTACAGGTGTACCTAATAAAATGCTCCGTAAGTGTATATTATTCTAAGAGTCTCAAGGCTACGTAATTCAATAATTTGTCAGCTATAAAGAAATAAAACAGATCTTATTCTAAAGTATTAAAAAGAGTTGGTAATAAGTATTTTAAAATATGTATCATGTCTTTCAACTTTTCATCTCTTGGTCCAAAATATTGCTTATGCTAAATGCGTTTTTATGGTGTTTTATTAACTCAAATCCTCAGGGTCAAGGAACAAGTGAAAGAGGATAAGGAGAAATGGAAGGTGTCCTTGTTAAAGACCTTGAATATTTCAGGCCGTGATGATCATGGCCTCCAGCACTGGCTGTACCTTCATCAGAATCTGGCCAAACAGAGCCATTTGTCCAGAGAACAGATGACTGTTTAGTTTCAGATTCCACAAGCGATGACTAATGATTTCAGAACTCTGAGGTCATTTGAAAATAAAGACAAAAATAGGATTTCTGTTACAATGCAACCATCGTTTCCCTGCTTCATCCTACTCCTCTTCATCATCCCAAGACTTGCTGAAGATACATGTGAGTGGTGATGGCTTACAGCAGTCGCATATAACAAACAGATATTTGAGAGAAAGTTCTGAGTGACTTATCTATTTGCAGTTTGGTACTGACATGAGAGAATGGTGTATTTGTTGAAGGTGACAGTGTTAGAAGGGGGAAATATGTCACTCCTTTCACACATCGCTATTAATTGATTATACCTGCGATGTCACGCGTCTGCTTCTCCTCATGCTATTCACAGCTGTTCTATACATTCCTCAAAGGGTGTATCGGCTGCAGTCATAACAGCTGCCATAAAGACTGTCATATGTCACATGATATAGGTACAACTAGAAAGCTAATCAAGGCACAACTCTGCTTGTCTGTGTATGTATCCACAGAATGTATTTTTGTGTGATTGTTGGAGATGCAGAGGGATGGTGCAGTTACTCAGTACCAGTTAAAGTCCTACTTTAGAAACACTTTATATACAGGGATAGTTCCCCAAGAAATTAAAATTATGTCATCATTTACTCACCCTCATGTCCAAACCCATATAACTTTCTTTCTACCGTAGAACACAAAAGGAGATGTTAGTCAGAAAGTTAGCCTCAGTCACCATTCACTTTCATTGTATGGAAAAAAGATACTATAAATGCTAACAAACTGTCTAACATCTCCTTTTGTGTTCCACGAAATAAAGTCAATCATGTCTGGAAAAACACCAGAGTGAGTAAATGATGACAGAATTTTCAATTTTGCATGAACTATCCCCTAACTCATGCCAGCTCCATTGCTCTTGGCTCTAATGGGATATGGCTGATTACTTCTACTACCACAGTGGCAGAGGACATTGGACCTCATCAGCTCGAGCTGGTGCTGACAGATCGGGAGTGCTAGGAGCTCATCTCTGCCCCCTCCCATACTGAGGAGAACATCTTCCAACACTTGGATCGACTGTCAGCAGAAAGGAACCAGTTACCACTGCACCCACGAAGACGAAGAAATACAGGTAAACATCATATTTAAAAGGGATAGTCCACCAAAAAATGAAAATTCCATTATCATTTACTCCCACTTAATGTTTCAAACCTGTATGACTTTCTTCCATGGAACACTAAAAGGAGATGTTAGCCTCAGTCATCATTCATATTTATTGCATCTGTTTTCCATGCAATGAAAGTGAATGGTGACTGAGGTTAACGTCTCCTTTTGTATTCTATGGAAGAAAGAAATTCATATGGGTTTGGAACAACATCGGAATGAGAAAATGATGACAAAATGTGCATTTCTGGCTGAACTATTCCTTTAAAATAATTCCAATTAATTTATATTTGTTTTATGTTTTTGCTGGTGAAATCCAGTAGTGCAATTTTTCGTGTGACACATTCCTTAGTAAACGAAGAGCTCATGGACGACTAATGTTTTTGTTTAACTCCATTGGTAGCGTAGAGGACACACTCTCATCTGTCTACTGATGTAGCATTAGAGGTCCACTCAAGAGACATCTCAACCAAACTAATACTATTGATGTAATCCTTTTTCATCAGAAATGAAATCTATTGAGGCAGTGGGACATGATTCAATTGTTTAACTGACAACAATTCAAGAGCCATTCCGACTATTACTGGCTGCTCTCCCTTTGACTGTCTAAACCACATTTACTATTGTGTGTGTGTGTGTGTGTGTGTGTGTGTGTGTGTGTGTGTGTGTGTCAGACCAATAGTCCCCCTGTCACTCAGCACTTAAGGACTGACTGCAGACTCATGGCAAGCAGATATACTACGGCAGGCTGTCTCGTGCACTCCAGCAGATCAGCAGGACTGACATTGACATAGGTCAGCTGCATGCACACAAAATGTACACATATTGTACACTTAAAAACTGAAACTGATTTTAAGTAATTTCTTCACTATTGAGAGCCATTAAGTATATGCAGTCTGATAAAGTATTTACTGCGAGCACACTCTCAGATGTGTAAGCAATAGAAAACTGTAGATGACTATATTAGGCAAATGTTTACAGATTTTTACACAAATTAATGAAACTGACACTGACAGCTATCAGAAATGATTATGAGATGTGTATTCATTAGAGATACACTGACGTATTTGCAAAACATTGGTACTGGCTGATAAAAGCCAATATCTTTGCTATAAGACATCGATAGTGCCAGACTGTCACAGCCAATGATCAGAGATGATAATTACCTGTCAATAGGGAGCAGAAAAAACACATCAGACAATTAGCCTACAACTTGTTTCTTTTGTGGAATTACTTTGAATTGGGTGACAATGACAACAGAGATGCAATTTGTAAGCTTTGCACTGCTACAATTTCATGAGGTGGAACTACCATTAAAACTTATCACAACTAATTTGATTACTCACCTTAAAGCTCAACACAGCAAGGAATATGATGAGTTTGTTAAAGATAAAGCAGAGGCTGCTTCTGCTAAAAATGGAAAAGCTTCATAATTCAAAATTCAGTTAATGTGAGTTAAAGGGATAGTTCACCCAAAGATGAAAATTCTCTCATCATTTACTCACCCTCATGCCATCCCAGATGTGTATGACTTTCTGTCTTCTGCTGAACACAAACTAAGATTTTTCGAAGAATATCTCAGCTCTGTAGGTCCATACAAGTGAATGGTGACCAGACCTTTCAAATCACATAAAGGCAGCATAAACGTGGTTTCATGTATGTCTTCTTAAGTGATTAAATCACTTTGGGTGAGAAACAGATCAACATTCCAATCCTTTTTTAATATAAATCTCCACTTTCAATTTTAGAATGTGAAAGTGAAAATGGGAGATTTATCGTTAAAAAAAACAACTTAAATATTGATCTGTTTCTCACTCACACCTATCATATCGCTTCTTAAGACATGGATTTAACCACTGGAGTCAAATGGATTACTTTTATGCTGCCTTTATATGATTTTTGGAGCTTGAAAGGTCTGGTCACCATTCACTTGCGTTGTATGGACCTACAAATCTAAAATATTCTTCTAAAAATCTTCATTTGTGTTCTGCAGAAGAAAGAAAGTCATACACAACTGGGATGGCATGAGGCTGAGTAAATGATGAGAGAATTTTCATTTTTGGGTGAACTATCCCTTTAGGAGCATTCAAAAAAATTAAGAAATCATACAAATGTAATGTGAGCCTAACAAGAGGCTGTTCAAAATTCAGTTAATGTGAGTTAATAATGTGCTTTTAGTTTTTTTGTGTTTTATTTAACCTGAGACCAGTTACTCTGAATTTTTTTAATAAGTTATTATTTAAATGTATTTCATGGTTGAGTAATTAATTATCAGTGATTTGAAACAAGGTAGCATAAAAAAGCTAAATAACCAAACTATTGGTATATGCAGATCTTGTTCTAAATAATCGGATATCGATATCGGCACACAAATTTTGTATCGCTGCATCCTTAGTATACTTTGGTGCTTATGTCAATATCCAAAATACAGTATATGATACCCAATGTCATACCCAAGTTGTACACCATCAACCTCTTCGATTTCCACACTTCCTAGAATTTCAAACGACTTTCTAAATTGTACTGTTGTAGAATCACTATCAGCGATTGGTCATTCTGGGCAAGTTCACAGTCAAATTGCCTTCAAATGGTGTCATTTGTCTTGCACCTGTCAGCTGTGCACACATAGGTACATGCATATAAAATTCTGTTGATCACTATGCAGTATTGTTAAGTGTTACTAATTGCTCCTCAATTCTTTTCAAAACTTTATGTGGGTTAATAAGATGATCAAATAACATGCTATCACATAAACCACCTGAATTCTCCACTAACATCTGCATTTGGCAAAATAAACGAGTTTTCTGTCAGAAACAAAACTGTTGAATAGACGAAAATGGTACAAAGCTTTTCATCAGCTTTCTATTGTTTTTGCACACCACTGATGCAATAAGCATCAAGCTAATTCAGAGTAATCCATCTTACACTGTTGTCCAAAAGATGAAGTTCAGCAGAGCATACTGTTATTTTTATACATTTCTGATGGGACACGCTTTGCACCCTGTCACTTCTCTGGCATTGATTGTGGTCCAGTGTGCGGGCGACACCACAGTCGAATGGCATCGGATATGAGAAGGTGCAAATGATCTGACAGCAGGCTCGCTGGAGCTGACACCAGATTCACTACATGCCATCTGTTCCTTTCATCATCTCCATTAAAGAGAGAGAGAGAAGGGAAGAAATGGATAAACAGAGAGGAAGAATGGGAAGAAATGACAGACTCGACAGCCCAAGAACATCCTTCATTCAAAGTAGTGCGTTTCAGAAAATAAAAGTGATTCCTCTGCAAACATAGAAGCTGATGCGTACGGAAAACGCACAATGTGGCAATTACGAGAGCTTTAATTGCCGGCCTGTAAATAGGCTATGATGAGGAGTAGCCACTCAGCAAATGGCACCTTGGATAAATTGCGTCCTTATGCTCCAGCATGTGTGTTGCTTCATCATACTTGGTACATTTATTGGGCCCTGCACACTTATAATCTCATTTCAAGGCATTCTTGGAGGACATTACTGTGTGTTTTATTTCTTAATGTGCTGCAACAATTGCGTTGTGTCTTGTATGAATATGAAATTAATGTCACGAATAAACAGCTGATAGAGCTGCAGGCAGCTTAAGAGCATAAATGTCATGAAGTATAAAAGGTAATTCATATTAAAATCATATGAGTGTGCAGAGTAAGGACAAGAGCCATGACTGGACTTAAAACGAATAGAAGTAAATGCAGAGTTTGTATGTGTTCTTTTTCTTTCAGAGGTGGGTAAGAACATCAACCAGGATAAAACTCTTGCCATGCAGAAATATGTCTAGGGGTACCACGAACTTGTTAGCAAAATGACCGCTGACCTGGAGAAGCACCATCTAGAAAACCTCGAGGATCATGAGAACCAAGAGAAGATGCTGCAGTACTCCACAAAACAGGGTGAAGGGCTTCAACATCTTTCATAAGTGGTCATTTAATTATCTAAATTGATGTCACAGTGCTTTTAGTCATGATTTTCAGTGATATTCTTGAAAATCAAGTCAATATGAAATTAAAATTAGCCCTATTTACTGTTTTAAACACATTCCAGGTCTTTTGCGCAAAATTAACTGGTGTGCATTAGGGGTGGGAAAAAATATAGATTTTCCAATGTATGGCGATCTTCATTTGAATGATCTCAATATCGATTTTTTTTTCTCTCTCTCTCTCCCCTTTTCTCCGCAATTTGGAATGCCCAATTCCCAATGCGCTCTAAGTCCTCGTGGTGGTGTAGTGACTCGCCTCAATCCAGGTGGCAGAGGACGAATCTCAGTTGCCTCCGCATCTGAGACAGTCAATCTGCACATCTTATCACGTGGCTTGTTGAGCGCGTTACCAAGGAGACATAGTGCGCGTGGAGGCTTCACGCTATTCTCTGCGGCATCCACGCACAACTCGCCACGTGCCCCACCAAGAGTGAGAACCACATTATAGCGACCACGAGGAGGTTACCCCCATGTGACTCTACCCTCCCTAGCAACCGGGCCAATTTGGTTGCTTAGGAGTCCTGGCTGGAGTCACTCAGCATGCCCTGGATTCGAACTCGTGACTCCAGGGGTGGTAGTCAACGTCTTTACTCACTGAGCTACCCAGGCCCCCTCGATATCGATTCTTAAATCCCTTGTTAGCAGCCAAATTTTGCACTATGCGACTAAAATGTATATACAGTATTTGACAACTGGCTGGTAAATGTTTACATTTCACTCACCAGTAATTGTGTAGTATAGTATACATAGCAACGAGAGCCTTTCACTTCGTGTTGAGAGTAAAAGTTGTTTCGTGTAATGTGTCCAAAGACAAGATCCACGTGACCCATTTGTCATTGAAAAATGTCTCTTTTAATACCCTTTCTGTTCTTTACAGTCAGTTGTCGATTAAAAAAAAAAAAAACATTCTAATCATGCATGGCACAGATGAGATAAAGCCATTCGAGTCTCTTTCGTTAACATGCGTTAATCTACAGACACTCTTTACAGAAAGGCCAGTTTTGTTAAAGAGACAGTACTGGTTTTAGTGTTCAACAAATCAATGTAAATACTTATAAATAGTAAACATTATCCAATTAAACAATAAACATGAGACAAAAAATTATATATGAAATATAATATCATATTTATTGATTGAATACATGGATTTGTTCATTTTTAAAAAGCTAAAATGTGACAAATGATGAAAAAACAATAAAATATAATTAGTCAAATTAATATTTTCATAATTTCCCAAGTTAGAAGGTCCCCTGTATAATTAACAGCATTAGCTGGGAGATCATTTATTTTATTTGTAAGCAAAAATTGCATAACTTAAATATACCCATTTTAATCAATATCGAATCGAATCGAATCAAAAGCTTGTGAATCAGAATCGAATCGGGAAATCTGTATCAATACCCAGCCCTAATTTGCATTAATACAATGTAATAACTTGCTGTGCTTTGTCTTAAACGACTCTCCTTTTTGGCTGACATCACAAATTCCTGACTTTTTCAGCCCCTCCCCTCCAACCACCTGTTATACAGCTGTGCTCAAAAGTTTGCATACCCTGGCAGAAATTGTGAAATTTTGGCATTGATTTTGAAAATATGACTGATCACGCAAAAAAAATTAATAAATAAATAAATTTATTTAAGGATAGTGATCATATGAAGCCATTTATTACCACACAGTTGTTTGGCTCCTTTTTAAATCATAATGATAATAGAAATCACCCAAATGGCCCTGATCAAAAGTTTGGGGAGCAGAAAAGAACTGTCAAAAGACCTGCGTAACAAGGTAATGCAACTTTATAAAGATGGAAAAGGATATAAAAAGATATCCAAAGCCTTGAAAATGCCAGTCAGTACTGTTCAATCACTTATTAAGAAGTGGAAAATTCGGGGATCTCTTGATACCAAGTCAAGGTCAGGTAGACCAAGAAAGATTTCAGCCACAACTGCCAGAAGAATTGTTTGGGATACAAAGAAAAACCCATAAGTAACCTCAGGAGAAATACAGGCTGCTCTGGAAAAAGAGGTTGTCCTTGAAACAACCACACCGCTCCAAACACAGCGCTTATGGTTGTGACCATAAAGCTCTATTTTGGTCTCGTCACTCCAAATTACAGTGTGCCAGAAGCTGTGAGGGGTGTCAAGGTGTTGTCGGGCATATTGTAACTGGGCTTTTTTGTGGCATTGGCTTCTTTCTGGCAACTCGACCATGCAGCTCATTTTTGTTCAAGTATCATCATATTGTGCTCCTTGAAACAACCACACCGTCTTTTTCAAGAGCAGCCTGTATTTCTCCTGAGGTTACCTGTGGGTTTTTCTTTGTATCCCGAACAATTCTTCTGGCAGTTGTTGCTGAAATCTTTCTTGGTCTACCTGACCTTGGCTTGGTTCCAAATCCATATGATTTGCTTTTTTTTAAAAAACACAAAAGGAGATGTTAAGCAGAATGTTAGGGACTGACAACCTCAGTCATCGTTCACTTTTATTAAAATTTTTCCATACAATGAAGGTTAATGGTGACTGAGGCTGTCTTTCTTCCACAGAAGAAAGAAATTCATGGGTGAACTATCGCTTTAAACCTTTTCTGTAAACACAATACCTGGGTTTATAGTGGTAGAACTATTTTGGCAACTTCTGACTCTGTTATAATTCAGTATCTCTACTGGTTACCAGACTCGAGAATTGTACATTGAAGACAAAAGTTGTCTGTAAGCAACAGTAACTTGTCTGAAAAGGACGAATCATGCTAACCATCATTGTCACTGATTGGTTGACAGCCAGAGGGTTCACCTGAAAAGACATGGATATATTGGTGAGGAGGCAACCTGTGCCAACTTTTCAGCACCAACTTCTACACAGAACATGGCCACTACTTTACGGCCTCCTCCTTGGATTTTTCAGTGCACTGCACACAAGTGTGTCCATCCTGCTTATCAGCATATATGTATCCCATGGCACCACAAACAAATCCATGACTGGCCATCGATACCATCGCTGTACCCTCCTCAGAGTTATGACATCATCAGAAAACAGAGACACTGTCCAGAGGACACCCGAGGAGAGATTTCATAGTACTGGGTATTCAGAACAATAATGAAGCCATGTTAATCTGTATGAAATTCAATATTAAACAACCCTGCTTTGATGGCTGATTATGAGCCACAGCACATCCATTAAAATAGTTTCTACTGGCTATTATAGTATCTGTTTGTCATATAAATTACATCAGAAATTTGTGAGACAGAACCACATGCCAACACCTCCAGTTCTGACAATTACCAGTTCCTCTCATGAAGATAGTTCTGCAGTAAAGCACCTGACAGAACATAATGACAGCAATCTGTTACCTCCATCGAGACTGCTGCCATTGTCCTGTCAGTGCAGGGAAGCTGTGCTGGAATGCAGCTCCTCCAGCAGCCTGGCTGCCGTTGCCTTGACAATCTTAACACTTCCTGTTTCCAGAATGCGACAGTGCTGGTGTGCTCATCTGGCATTGAGGAAAAACTAATTATCCAGCCTGGCTCCTTCTCCCCTGAGCTTGCACATACCCCCTGAAGCAATCCACAAGGCTAATAACAATGACAATGCCTGCAGACAATGCAGTCTGTACCTCAGCCTAAAAAAGACAGGATAGACTGGTAGGGTATGGTATGAAAATGCATTAGAACGTCTGAAGATTTGGATTGGGGTACAGAAAAGACTAATTCACTGTTTAACCAAGATGAGCAATGCACTAGAAAATGAGTTCAACTTAATAAATGTTCACACAAGTGAAATATCTCACAGTGGCATTCTTAAGGACTTATGATTTCTGCGATGCAGAAAACATGGACAGAATTAAAGAATCCAGTCATAAAAACTGAATTAACTAAAAAATGTCACGGAATTTGACATGTTTGGGATAAAATGAATGTATGAATGTACACAAACAAATAAAAATTGTGATAATGTATGCACTAGTGTGATGATTAAACCATAAAAGGTTGCAATGTAATGAAATAAATATGCAGAATGCATGTTCTACGTGCTTCAAAATGAATGTGTGGAGGCGGCCACTCATACACTGATAACACTCATCATCATAAGCATCACACGCACTCATTAACCCTGAAGTGTGCAGTACATGCAGACTAAATATTTATATAATTAAATTGCAGCCTTTTGAGATTTAATAAGCCATATAAATATTGTTTTCCAGAGGTGTGAAGCTGTCGTCAGAAACATACAAACTGAAAGCGCTTCATTTAGTTTCCTGCCAAAATAAAAGCGTAATTTAATTAGATGCTTGAAAAAAATTGAGACCGAAATACACCACTACTATATAGTAAAATGTAATATTCCATGTAGTAGTAATATTAATAATTACAAGGACTGTGAATCGATTTTTTTCTAATAAATCACAGAGTTTTCTGTGATTAATCGCGATTAATCGTGGTACAATCTTGGTATAGTGATTTGATTTTGATTGATCTTAAAACAAACATTAAAATATAATCATAAATATATTTGTACTTTGTCTCAAAGAACTTGCTAGAAATTGGTTAGTCAATGCTCATTTTAATTATTTAAATATGTATGTTAAAATGTTCAGTTTTTTTGTGGATAGGGTTAATTAGACACATTTTTATATGGATAAATTGGAACCGACGGAAACGCCTTGTTGATAAGAGACATCAGTGGAGAATGGCCAGACTGGTTCAAGCTGACAGAAAGGCAATGGAAGACAACCACAGAAAGATAACCACTCTGTACACTTGTAGTCAGCAGAATAGCATCTCTGAATCCACAACACATTGAACATTGAGGCGGATGAGCTACAACAGCAAAAGACCACGTCGGGTACTTTATTAGGACCATAGTGTTCAAGTGCTCATTGAGTGTAAAACAAATTTAATTCTGAAGTTTAAGTTGCTTAAGTTTAAAATCTCAAAACTATTTTTTTCTCTGGCTGCCGTTCAGTCTCGTGCACATGCTGCGTTTTCAGGTGAAGCGAAGAGATATGGCAGCTTGCCTGTTTCTCTCCCATATCTGGCTCACCTCTTGCGGGTGAAGTCTACATTCTCCATACAGTAATTCTGCCCTCGTGTTTATTATGCCCAGGACATGCGTCGCGCATAATGAATAAGCGTGCACTGCTCCACACAATCAGTTTTCGTGCTAGAATGTGCAGTCGAGTCAAGTATGTACCTGATGGAAATTTATATATGCCAATTTTAGCCACAGGATGTGGGGAAAACATTTCTTTAAGTTTAGGAAGTGAAAAAAATGGATACTGCATTAATTGCATTAATTTTTAATTAATTAAGCAATATCTCAAAAGCAAGAGTGCTTTTGTACTGAAGAAGTAATATTTTAAGTGAACAACTCGTTCTTGTTCACCTGAATACACAAACTTAGTCTCGTTCCCTGACGTCTCTTCCTTTAGAAGCCAATGAGCTCTAGTTTGAAATGCAAGACTGCTCTGGTGGCTTTCATGCTTGTAAAGACTGACTATAGCGCGAGCCAACAGCATTCGAGTGCGAGCTGTGAAGGAGCACATCATTGGTTTTACTTGCTGAATGAATACGCCCCTTTACTGAAAGAGAAAGGATCAGGAAATGATGAATTATGTGTAAAACTGACTGATGACATTAAAATGGCATCAGGACATAATTATATCACTTATATTATTTTAGGCTTATATTGTTGTGTTTTTTTGTATAGTATTGCACAGCAGTTCACAAAAGAATAGATATGTTTTGTTGTCATTTGTGGGGAAAATGCTTATAATACCTAAACACTCTCTAAGCAGATTTGTAGATATGCAAATTTTAACAAAGTATATTTAGACTTGTTTCGGTTGTGAAACACTTGGTGCTTTATCAATGTGATGCTCTGCTGTTCAGCACTTTATTTGACAAAATAATTATAGCAATGTTGTTTTTTTAGAATATGCTGTGAGGATCTGTACAGAAGCACTTTATTTCATAAAAAAATAATGCAATGGTATGTTGAAAAGTAATTGTTCTGTTTTCATTTGATTAAAGTTCTAAGGGTATGTTTAAAACACATAAAGGGCAAAAAGGCCACATACTGAAACTTCCATCATTGAGACCTGCTGGTCTTGTAGATTCAACATTGTCATGTCAGTAAACAAATCAAACAAGAGTGAAGTGTGGCATTAGAAAGGGTTTGATGTTAAAGTCAACCTACGAGTATTTGATTATATGTTTCAAGCTGATTAAAAAAAGGGATAGTTAACACCAAAATAAAAAATTATGTCATTGTTTACTCACTCTCATGTAGTACAAAACTTGTATGAGGTTTTTTTTTCTGTGAGACAAATTAAAAGAGAACAAGCTAGTGTTATCCATACAACAAACATACATAGTAACTGGAGCCATCAAGAATTAAACTAACATAAAACTACAAGTAGTCCATAATACTTGTGCACTATATTTCAAGTCATCTAAAGCCCTACAAAAGATGAAAAGATTAAAAAAAATTATTTATCCATTTCTCCACTTTTCATTTAGTGACTTACACATGAGGAATACAGCATTAAGAATTTCATCATAAAGAGGCTATAATATAAGAAGTACTGCAATACAAAAGTTCCAAAATTGTTAAGAGAAGTACAAGCTAGTGTAGAGCGGAAAATGAGAGACAAAAGTGATAGAATGGATTAAGAGATTTTGTAAGAGGATCGAATCAAGTGCTCACGGAAGAGATTGTTACAAGACAGTTGCAAGGGAATTGGCTGTTTGGGTGGAGTTGGGAAGATCATTCTACCAGCGAGGAACAGTCAAAGTGAAAGTACAGGGAAGTGATTTTGTACCTCTTAGGAAATCGCTGTTCTGAACTTTCACTTTAACCAACTTCACTTTTCTTGACTTTTGCCTGTTAACATCATGTGAGAACATCTTTGTTTGCATACATCCAGAAATGTAAGCGCAGCGTAGTTCTAGCGGGAAGACTAGCAGCTGTACATCATCGCACCATTAGCTAGGTAACTCCTAGCCAATCACATGTCAGCCATCGCTTTATAAGTCTGCTCACAATCTATCACATTGCTGTTTCAGTGTACTAACACGGCAACCTCCACCACCCCACCGCCACTAGTTGAGTCCCGTCCTACAAGGGGGTAGGCTCCTTGCCCCTGCCTCCCATCTCTGGCAGGATCTGATGGCTCTGAGTACAACTTCTCGCCAGACGAGGCTTAAGCCAAAGAGAGACATTACATTCCTGTTTCATATTCATCAAATAAATGTCATCTAAAACTTTACTCAAGTCTGCGAGTCTTCCTGATAGAAGTGCACAACACTCAATTTGCACAGAAACTTCAGGGGTTCATGCATATATTGTGAACCTGTCATGTTTGAAAACACAAAAGCATGAAGGACAATTAAGAGCAAGCTGGATATTCTCCAGATTTGCTGCCTTTAAATGGCATTTCCAGGCACTACCACCAATTTAGTACTGGCTTTAAACAGTCATTAGAGTGCCACTAATGAAGTATGGCACATTTTGAAATAGTTATTGAATCTCTACAAGGACCATCATCATATCAAATATGGTTCTCATGCGCATAAATTCTGAAAGCCCTCCCAAGGTTAGCTCCAAATTGCCTAATATGCGTAAGGTATTTATAGACCGACCTTGAGTAACTGATGCTGAAAGGGGAAAATGATTTCATCCCTTACAAGACGTTCTCACTTCATTTCCAGGTGTGACTGCAAAGTCGTCCATGATCATTTGACCTCTTTGAAAATACACAGTGAATATAAATACAAGGTATGGTCAATTAGACAAATTTTAGGGACCGTTCACACACAGGATGCGCTCTTTTGTTCCATATGTGATAGATTTTAGTTGTTGGTTAAACGTAATTGGCCGTCTGTTTTTTCAGCGTCTAATGCCACGTGCGCTGTTTTAAGTGAATCAATGTCAGTTTTAAAACAATGGACCAATCAGATGAATCTGGAGCGGGATAGGCACTTCAGTGTTTTCATTAGCAACGGTTTACAGGAGTTAATGTGCCTATAAACTAGCCTTCTGTTCAAGTCCGTCACGCTCCGTCTAGCTGTTTTCAATGCAAGAATGCGTCCTGTGTGTACACCCCCTTAGTTCTCAGAAAAAGTTTCAGTTTTAGATATTACCTGTGAGATTCATGTTAATAGCATGTCTTGTCATGTCTATCTTCCTGTTCCTCTCTGATCTGTAATAAATAAATAAATCTGAAATGTCATGACACGGTAAGTGGCCAAGAGCTCATCTTCACAGCAGAATGAAGAGACGACATCGCAGACGGACCCTGTCAAATTAAAACATACATAGACCTAAAACAGATACATTGACACTCTTTTTTTAGTCCCTTACACCTACACGTCACAAGTCAATTCTGTCTGTCTCTCTCTCTTACAAAAACACAAAACACAGCAGACCCATTCAAGCATTAACACATTCTCATCCAAAGGTAGGCAACTTATCCATGAGTTATATGGGCATCTTTGCATTGTATGACAAGCTAAAGCAAGTCAACATTTCCTTAGTGTGACAGTGTGCTTGCAATGCTACCCATTTGAACCAAAAATAAATGACATTTATAGACTTTACTCAGTGTGGATGCAGTATTTTCTTTAATATTAATGAAAATGGGGCTGTGAGGGACAGAAGTAAACTTTGCTCAGTATGTGTTGTGTCCTGGGTATTGAGTTTTTTGTCCACTGGATAGTTGTGAAAAAACTATTTCAAAAGTTTTTTCAGTTGAATAATCAACCAGGATCACATCAGTATGACACATCGAACAGACTGTACTACCATATCTCACATCTTTGTCATTCACGTCAAATTAAATTCAGCATCTGCTCTGAATGAAGTTTATTCTTCCTCATACTTTTCCCATTAGCCAACATAATGCCAACTAGCCTATAATCTCTACATTAAAGCCCTAACAGATGGACATCAAATCAATGTTTTTCTATTGAGAATGATTTACTGTCATACTCTTATTTCATACTTTTTAGTGTAAATACTCCTAAATATACCATGAAAATTGCCTGACAGGTGCAGTTTCTCTCCTGTGTTCACGTATTTCTTATTGAAACAGGAAGTTGGGACAGAACATAGTAAATGCCATTTTGCAATGGCCAGTAGCCTTTAGTTTATATCATACCCCTGACCATTGATTTCTTCTTTCTATTGCTATCTATTGTCGGTGACAGGTGTTATGGACTACTTGCTTGCACTGAGCCTCATGACTAGGATGGCCAGATGTCCCATTTTTCCTGGGACAATCCCGTATTCAAGCACTTTTTCTTGTGTCCCGACTTATTCTGAAAAAATCTTGTTTCCCCTCTCCTAAAATCTCTCTATCACCTAGGCTTTCTCAGTCACGTGAGTATTCTAATCTAAGGTAGCCAAGGATACGGCTTGTAAAACCAATAAAATCACACCATATTATTTGAAGTACATGATTGGATTAAACTATCCAATCACAATCCCCTATCAATAGACATCCAGTTAGTGAACTGATTGAAGAGTCAGTTTGAAAGAGCACACAGATGAAATTGCAGCTGGAAAAATGTCAAGGAAGTGTGCATGTATATTTAAAGAGCACCTATTATGGTTTTTCAACATGCCTAATTTTGTTTTAAAAGTCTCATACAATAGATTTACATGCATTCAAGGTCAAAAAACATAATTTAAATTGCAGCATTACTTTTTTTCCCCAGTGTCAAAAACGACTCGTTCAATGATCCGTTCTAAAGGATTCATTCTAAACTCCTCCTTTCAGAGAGCCTACTCTGCTTTGATTGGTCAGATGTCCCAGTCTGTTGTGATTGGTCTACCGCTTAGTGTAGTGTTTGAGGGCGAGTCAAAGCTGTTCGCGAGCAGCCAATGAAGACCAGAGGCAGGTTTTTTGTTACCAAATTACATAGGTTAGTACAGGAAGTAAGTCTGGAATTACTAACGACTCGTTTCAGGTGTTCAGAATCGGTCCTTTCTTTTGGGAGTCAATAACTCCATTTGTCGTGCACTTTGATTTTTTAAACTTTGTAGACTTTTTTACATTCACAAACAGCTATATAACATGAAAGGTAATATTTGAAAAACCATAATAGGCACTCTTTAATGAGGATCTTCAAAAAGAGTTTACATTTCTAAAAATGGAGTCACAGACAGAGCCTAGTAAAGTGAGGTGTGAGATTTGTGAAGCTCGATTTTCCATTGCCCATGGAGGCCGCACAGACACCGCACAGCATGTTCATACAAAAAAGCATGTGGATGCTGCTAAAAGTAAGTGTGCCACACCAAGTGTTAGTGAATTTTTGGGAAGCAAAATTCCGAATCTGACAAGGTGCACACAACTGAAGGACTTTTTGCTTATCATTCTGTTGTGCATGGCCATAGTTTATGGTTGGCTGCACTGCGAAATTGATCAAGAAATTGTATGATCCGAAATTGTCTTCTGCCCGCACCAAATCTGAAGCTGTCATATGCAACGCACTCGCTCCTTTGTCAGAGGAAGAAGTTCAGAGTGATTTGGACAAGTGCAGGACCATCAACTTCGGAGTCTTAGCCAAGGTGGTGGTTTGTTTTATGCCTGCCTGGGACATCTGCATCTGTGGAGCGTGTGTTCTCATTAATGAACACAGCATGGACACTGGATAAATCTCAACTCAGTGTAACAGGCATGTAGGCAATGCTTTTCGTATGTCTTAATTTTGGACTGGACTGCTCTGCATTTTATGATAAACTCTTGAAAGACAAGCGCACACTGAGAAAAAATGCTGCCAGCGAAAAGTACACGGTGACAACAGTTACAGATGTGGATGCACCCTCTACTTCGCATTGATCTGCGCCTAGGTAAGGATACGTCCATTTCATTTTTGCTGGCTGGGGGCAGGAATCTGGTCACCCTACTCATGATGCACTTCAGCTTTGAAATAAGTGGCTTGCTAATTTCCAGTTATACTGTATGTGTTTACAATGTGCCGTAGTTTCCTAGTTCCTGAAACTCCACTTAAAATGAGTGTTCAGAAGATTAAGTATGGATATTTTCAGAGACAGGAGAAGAAATAATCTGAACATTGCTGTGTACAACTTCTTCAAAATTCACCGGAATTTCAAATCTTTAATTCAGCCCAAACCGATCTGAGAAAGTAATTGCTAGTATACACTCCAAGCGCATTTCAACATTTCTCATAACACGGTCTGTAGCAGACATTTAACCATAGATCAGCTTGAACTGCAAATGACTGAAGGTTAAAGAAGACTAGTAAAAATGGTATCAGTACCAGCACTCTTTGAATGAAACAACTACATGCTTCAAACACTGCAATGTTCCATGTTTGAGAGAGAGGAGAGACCTGACAAACGCATGCATCATCTCATTTTTATTAAATGTAGGGTGACCATACGTCCTCTTTTTCAGACCTTAAAAAAGCGTCCGGCCGGGATTTCTAAATTTGCTAAAATGTCCAGGATTCGGCTTTAGTTGCATTATGATGTGCATCTGGTCTAATACTTCATTGTGTGTGCATGCATATTTGCATTACTTTAAACCCTCTTTGTAAGTCCTGCCTTCTCGCACACCAATTGGTCGATTATAAGAGGCTTGCAGCAACTATTGGCCAAATTCCTGCCTGTCAATCTCTCCGCGAATGCTTGTCAGTAGCAGCAAATGACAGCTGAGTGTAAACAATGCCCAAATGAAAGTGCAAATTTACAGAAGATTTGCACAAAAAATTCCCATGCTTTCGTCCAGGTCGAGATCCGTGGGAAGCAGAATGTATGACAAAGCTGGCACTTATGTGTCAGTTGCTAATAAAGGTGAATGATCTCATATATGAGTGTGTGTGTGTGCGTGTGTGTGTATATATATATATATATATATACATACACTTTTAATTATAAAGAAGCCTGAAATACACATGGGACTCCTATTTTGAAATGTCTGCACTCCCAGTTGTGAACACACTGACGGATGATTCACTGAGAAAGTGACTCTGATTCAAACTGCTAACCTGAGCTCCTGAGTTCACTTCACACCCTCAGTTCTTTTCGGGTGATTAATGAAAAGAGTCATTTGGTCATGACTCTCTTGTGCTTTCTGGGCTGTGAGGGAGCAAACACTGGAGGAGCTGAACATGCGGCGCCAGAGGAGGCTTGAGCCCTGAATAGGTCCAAGGGGAGGGTGGTTCAAAGAGGGTCAGTCTCTGATCCAGTGCTTACAGTAGATGGCGGTTATGCACTATTTTAGTTTGCGAACTGCTATTAAAAAAGAAAGAAGACTCTCGCTCTGGGTTTGTTGTTATGTGCGGTGCAGCGAGCTCATCACAACAGAACGGGTGAAAAGCGGCGCGAGACACACTGGTTGTGTGCACTCTAAAGATGTATTCAATAACTCACAAGATTATATCTGACAAAACCTCATATGGACACACACAACCCGACTGTCGCCAGTGGCGATTAGATTTTAGATTATTGTCGCAATCAATTATTTTTTTCTACGTTTTAGTCGCAGTCTGGAGCCCTGCTATGCAAAAATGCCTCGTTCTCTACTTCAGCATTCCCTACGACATTTGGGGGCCCATTAATTCATGACCACATCTACAGAAAAAAAAAGAAAAAAAAAACATCAACACCTACTTTACATAATCACATCCTTGGCCCCACCCACTGGTAATCCATTCATACACACAGAGAGAGAAGGACAAACAGGCCTAGTGTGGCCTAAATATTCCTGAACACCAAAGGGAGCCCATTTGGACTATTTTAAATTAGTAAAGTTTATAATCATGCACTAGACAGATGTCTTTGTCTGCTGTCATGGATCTGGCAAAGCTTTTAAAAGACACAGTGTCAAGTCTGAAAATGAGAAGATATTCGGTTTCATTCAGCTGCTGTGCCTCTTGCTGTTTTGAGCACAAAACGCGTTCTTTTGCTCATCTCCGCTATTTTTAATTGTTGGTGTATGTAAACTTGCACTAGATGGATGTCTTTGATCGTTTTGATGCCTTTCCAGAGATGTGATACTGTACGTGTGAGCGTGTATTCACTGTGCTTTGGACTATGTATGTGAATTTTTTTCAGCTCATATCAACGTGGACTGTATGTTTTTCCAACTCATATCAGTGTGGATTGCTTGTGAACCAGTCATAATATGATTCAAACTTTGCAAAGGAACTGTTATTGAAGGATGGGCAGTTAAAAACACTTGGCCTCGATCAAAAACATAAGTAAACGGTTTCATTCATGAATATTTCAAATGTCATGACTGTTTGATTGTTTATCGAGCTGAGTGTTAACAGTTGTGCTTGAGATGAACAGTGTAACATATTTGGATGCAATGTGTTGGATGTGCGATATGTGTAAACCCTGAAATTTTGTTTTATAATATTGTGGAGCTTGTTCATTCTCTTCAGACTGAGTTTCAAATATGGCTGTGTTTGAGAGGCTGCATGATGATAGCCAATCATAACTATGGAGGCGCTTATAGGCGCTTAGGCCAAATCCAAAGGTTTCAGACAGAGGGCCAGAGACAGGGTGGAAAATTATAACATATTATTAAATTAAAACTTTACTAACATTATCAGTGGACCTCAGGGAAGATAATACAATTATTTAAAAAATCATATTGATTATTTAGTGAAAAGCTTGAACGACCCTTGCTCTCCTGTGCGTGTTCATGAGAGTGCACGAGAGCAGCAGTTACGCTGCCCCTACTCGCGAGATGGGGTGTTCAAGCTAAAATTTGCTTGTTTGGTACAATTGGACCACCAAAGAGATATTAACAACAGAAAACACAACACAGCTGCACACAAACCAAAGAACCTAACTTACAAAACATGTTTCAAGAGTTTGAAGTCAAAGAGGAGATGCATTTCTATGCCCAGCTTATATGAACCAAAGTACTCATAAATCATCCCTTTAAACCAGCTAAGACCAGCAAAGCCTCTAGGCAGGTTTAAGATAGGGCTGTAATTTTACACTGTTTTCTTATAAAAGTAATTTTTGACAGTGTTGATTAGTAGCTACACTATAAATGGCATGAACTAAAAGCCACAAAACTCCTATTCGTGGGGTCTTTCACATTCTAAATGAAAACTGTTATTAAATGTTACAGATAAACTCTAGCATTTTTATATTAGGTGGTATATGGGTTGCCTGAGGTTGTCTTTTTGCAGGGAGGAAGGGAGGTGGTGGGGTGGTGTCCCAATCAAAGTCAAAGTACCTTTCAAGGCAAGTCAATCCACTCGGCGGCCATCTTTAGTAAGCTACCACGCAGAGTGGACAGCTATTTTCTATGTAAACAAGCAGCAATTTCTATAATGTTTGGTCAAGATTACAATCAAAGAACAGATTTCAAATCATCAATAAATCTTACAATATTATCATACAATGTGCTTCTTTCACTCAGGTCACGCTTTAACAAAAAAAACAAAACAAACAAAAAAAAAACACTATTTTCAGGCTAGTTCAGCTAATGAGCGTGTGCCTTCTCAAGATTATTGACAGGTGATCTCTATATTTAAAAGCTGATTGGCTCTTTTGCTAGTAAGGTAGGATTTTCTTTTCTTCAACCTTTTCAATTTATCCCATGCATTTTGCTGTCTCTGCTGAAACACAGAAAGTATGCATATCCAGGTGTGTATCAACCATTACACGTGTCCACAACTTCTAGAAATGTCTGTTCACCCATTTACTTTTAAAATATAAGTGCTTTTAAAACATTAGCGCTTTAATGTGCCCCCTCCCCCTCGCCCCACTACTTAGAGCGTTCCACAGTTAGTCTGGACTGGTTGTGTTGTTGTGCACACCTGGGCCTTCATTCTACCTGAAATACTCTAAAGCGATGAGTCTCGAGGGAATGACTGGTGTTATTAGATGATTTTACCTTCTGCTTTTTCTTTCTTTTTGACATCGCTCTGAGAAACACCATCTAGTGCACGTATCAGAAACTGAAGATAAACATCTGTGGCTTATTTAATGAGCAAACTTTAAAAAAAAAATGTCAAAAGTTGTGATACGCGAATAAGTGTTCCGTTCTTCAGTAAGAGACTCTTCCTGAGTGTTTTCAATGCTCGTGGCTCAAGACAATGAGGTTGAATTGACAGAACCACAGTGCCTTCCAGTGGTGGCAGTGGGATACGACACAGGGATACAGTATTTCCTGTCTGTTAGCTTTAAATGCCGTGGTACTCCAGTGGAATTTTTATGTTGAGTTTTGAGTTTGACACTTTTAAATAACTTTATTAATGGAAAAATGTGTTTTTTAATGTGTAATTCTACTACCACTTGCACTGCAGTCTGCATATGCACGGCAGGCAATGAGCTGCTAAATGGTGGTTTGAAATTTCATTTCAAGCAGTGTCCTGAATTGTGAAATGCTATACTTAATCTAAAAACTGTTTAAACATTTTGTTAGAATTCTCTGTTATTGTTGTTGTTGTTGCTGTTATATAAATGCATTTTTATGATCTTATTAATTAGACTACATGGAATATTGAGCTGTGGTGCTAGTGTGGGAGAAAGGGGTTCTAGTCTGGGCCAGGTTATGTTCCCATCCTATCTCTCTCTCTCTCTACCATTTGATTTCCTGTCCACTTTCAACTATGTTTGCCAATAAAAGTGGCAAAAAATCCCCCCAAAAATGATTTGTCGCACTGCATGACTTAAAAAGGTGATTAAAAATGGTGAAAAACATCAAATAAACAGCAAACATGATTTCGCATGATTTCCTGTAAAGCTGCTTTGAAATGATGTGTGTTGTGAAAAGCACTATACAAATGACTTGACTTGACAAACAGTTATTGCACCTAAAATATACACTCTCCATTTCACATACCTGTATATGCACATTTAAAAAGTTAATTGAGATTTATTTGTCAACTACTTTAATTTTGATGTCTTAACAAAACTCCAAGTAAATCAAGTCATTCACACCATTAAAAACGCCAACAGAAGCCATATTAAAATCATGAAGAAATAAAATGTTTAGTTGGGAAATGACCTAAATATTATTCTACTATCTGTAGTCAACATCAGTTAATACAATTAGCACACAAATAACTCCCCCATTATCAGGTCTAAAGGTCAGAGTAAATGAACTTGCATTGATTTCCACATGTAGTTTCAGAACAGTTAGTTTTACTACAGCTGATTGTGGATCACAGAATACCTAACCGTCCACGAGCACAAGCAAAAAGCTATAGGCCTTATTTAGCCCACCAACATACAGGAGAGATACACATGCAGGTAAATTTATTTCTAACAGGAAGACTTACAGACTTGAGTAAAATTTAAGATGACATGTATTTGATGAATATAAAAACAGAAATGTAATGTCTCTCTTTGGCTTAACCCCCGTCTGGCGGTCCAAAGAAGTTGTACTCGGAACCGTCATATCCTGCCGGAGATAGGAGGCAGAGGAGCCTACCCCCCCGTCCAGGATGGTACTCAGCCTGGGGTGGTGGAGGTTGCCGTGTTGGCACACTGAAACAGCAATGTGATAGATTGTGAGCAGGCTTATAAAGCGATGGCTGATGCATGATTGGCTAGGAGTAACCTAGCTTATGGTGCGATGATGTACAGCTATGAGTCTTCCCACTAGAACTATGCTGCGCTTCCATTTCTAAAGCAGATGTAACCATAGCGTGTTTCACTATGGTCAGTCTTGTCCATAGCCTTTCATTGAGTGCAGGCTGTTTTTGAAAGATATAATCAGATAAAGCTGTGATTGAAAGTAAAAGTGGACTATAGATGGTGGATTTGTGTGTGCTCATTTAAGATAAGCGTGCTGGTCAGATATGTTGATGGGGAACAAAGGGACATAAACCAAAGAAAAATCAACATGCACACACACTCACAGACTGTAACTGTACACAATCACTGGGCACTGATTACCTGAGCTTAATGATTTTTTGGACCAAATTCAGTTATGAGCATGCAACTCATGTTTAGAGTCACCGTGATAATGGAAATCGCACAACTACAAAATCAACCATTTAGCACCTATGTACATACAAGCATGTTATGATATTAACATGCATGGAGGCAATGGAGTGTGCATTGACCTCTTCATATAGTAAGTAATGAGATCCCTCAGGAGCTAGTCTACAGCTTCACATTGTCCATTTTAATTTCTGTCCGGCTATTGAACAAAGCCAGCGCCACCATCTGTGTTAATTACAAGATATCCCTAACATCTGAATTTCATGAACAATGCTGCCAACCATTTTAGCTCAACAGAGCAAAAAAAAAAAAAAAAAGTTCAAAAGGTTGTTAGTCAGCTCTTTATTCTCAAACCATGGGTTATACTCTCAGTTTTTTCCTCTTATCACTGTTCTTTAGAAGCTGAAAGCGTTTGTGGGGGTGGCTGGGGGTTGTGGGTGGTTGGAGATGAGATGGCTGGTGGACTTCAAGGCGGCCACTTTTTTGTGTGGGCGCCTCATGCCGCCCCCGGCAAGATGCCATCTCCGGAGGGGTCACCCTTGCCTAAATCCACCCCTGCCCTGAGTAATACCCCATTTAGAATGCCTTGGCAACTGCATAGCAATGCCCTGGCAACAACCCACAATACCCTTTTGTGGTGGTGACTTTTACACAGACAATCACCACTTAAATTTACTTCATTTATGTCATTGTGCCTAGTTCTATAAACCTTTTTCTATGAGAATTCCATTCCTCTTATTGGAGCAAACAGACAACAAAATTAATCGTGTGCTATAAGATGCATGACCCATTTGCTCAATTGGACTTTAAGTAATTAACCATCCTCTAACCAATTGCAGGCTTTGCAGTTTTATGCCTAAATAAATTACCAACGCAGCACATGGAACTCTTATTTGCAATCAGACCAGTGAAATGAAACAATGGACAACATAAATTAATATTAGCCAACAGTGGCCGGTAATGTCCAGAGTTGGTTTGCCATGGCCAGTGGCTTGCCAGAGATTTATAGCACCATTTTCTGTAAACATGCTCATTAAATCAAACAATAGATTGTGTCAGTAGAAGATCTGTAAGATTAATCACAGTAGTTGATCACTGTCCAAAGATTATTTGATGTTTCTGAAAGGGTGCTGGTACATTCTGTCCTCTGTAAGTGTGGCTAAATTGGAACAGTTTATTTATGCCGCAAAGATGTAGCAACGGTCTGCTGCTTGTTATGGTGCTTCAAATTGGAATTTCCATTTTAATGAAAGGACAGAGAGGAACATTTCACAGCACTCTTAGCTTGCCCTGAGCCTTGAGTAAAAGTTTTACTTAGATTAATAGTGACTAAACTTTAAACACTCAAAGGCACACTTAAATTGGGACTATGTGGACTATTTATATCTTCATCCAAAAAAGTTAACTAAAAGACAATTATCTTGTGTTTCCAATTTCCCCTTCTCTAATTCACCAGAGAGAAAATAGACATATGGTTCATTTGCACAACATGGATCATTTACTCACACTTGGGTATTGATGTAATAATCGTGTAACTTTTTGAAAGACTTTTTATTCAAATGTCAGAGAAATGAAGGGAAATAATTGGCATAGGCTTTATATCTTATATTCATGCATTACAACACAAGGGCTCACACAAGTTGATGCACAATTTATTTTTTACTAACATCAAGATTTTAGGTTAAAATGTATATTATGTATAAGAGGAAAGGTACATTTTGGGTGCTACGATTGGTCGCCATTTCTTTTTAAGTTTCGCACCATTTTTAATAACTTTTTTCACTTTTCTTTTTCATTTTTAATGATCCTACATGTATAGGTATTTTAACTACCTCTCAATTAATATGTAACACTTAATTATGAAATAATTTGCAAAATGCTTTTTAAAATGTTTTTAAATGTAGTATAGCCAGTGGCGTTACTAGGATGCCATCCTGAGGTGCATGGGCATTTTTGGATATGTGGGATGCAACTAAAGTCAATATGAGAAGAAATAAAATTGTTATATCTGAAACACTACCGTCACAACCTAAAATAGTTCACATGTATACATGGCCATCACTTTGTTTTAAAAGGTAATGTGAAATTCCCTTTTTTATTAAAGCTTGTTGGTCAAGTTGTAAGGATTTTGCTTTAAGTGTGAAGGGTCCTGAGTTTGATTCACCCATAGTCTTTTTTTAATTAAACAAAATTGCAGATGTGTATCAATGGATGTAATGTATATGAGCCTCAGGGGTGAATGTGCATGCATTTACTTTTGTGATATGAATAGATTAGAGAAAAATATATAAGTAAATATAAACTAAGACTTGATTTTCAGTTGTTTTCTTCTAAGTGGGCAGCCATAGCCACGCTCCAATACCATGTCATGCCGCTAGACATGTCACCTATACGCTTGAAGCATGACTGAAATTGTGCCTATTTACTAGTAAAATCAATTTTCTTTTAAAATATGACTGCAAATGGTTTACTTCTAGTGCAATGAGCATTAACTCACACATTTTCCCCAGAAAGATGCTAAATGACAATCATCAGCTTGTGATGCTGCGATGACATTAAGGAACTGTGTTCTCACACAAGGAGAAAATGGCCTGTAATTTACCTGCATCTCCAACTGCTCTCAATTAAATCCTGAAACAGCAGGATCCTTGTACATACCTACTGTGTCACTGCGCTTCTGAGCCACAGGCAGCCTGAGAACCAGGTGTGTGAACTATATGTGTGTGTGTGTGTTTATGTGAAAAACCCCAGGACATCCAAGTAATAGCCTCATAAATCTACTCATGCATAAAGCAAAGCCACTGGGCAGCAATGCCTGCACCTGCCGCTCCTGAATTCATAAGCCAGTGGCCTCTCAAGGGGACAGCTCTGTGGAGTGGTTCATCCAGGCCTGTTTTTAATAAGCTTTTGGTGGAACCCGTATTTTTGGTCATACAATTAGTTTTAGAGTATAATGAACTGTGAAAAGTCCACATGTACATAGATACAGTAAATTATAAAATCTCAGTTCTGCATAGCTTCACATTACCAGACTTTTGACTTTAAGCATAGTCTGGTCAACTTTGGCAACTTATTCTGGTCAAGAACCGCCCACTTAAACAGGGAAGAGACTGTCTGACCGATATGTAAACCACAGTTTGTTGTGTTTTTATGTGCCATTTAGGGGTGTCTTGATCTGAAATAATTTACACAACACAAATAATCTACCTCCGTGGTAAAAAACTAATTGCTCGGCATTGTCGGTCCACGATCAATTAGAAAAAACACAGAAGAAATTAGCAGAAATTTGTGTAGATTTTGTGTTGATAATTTATGTTCCACCTACAAACATAACTCAACATAAAACAAAGTGGAAAATATTCTGCTCATAGACATTTTGTGAGCATTATACATCAGACGGTCAGCGAATGGACTGTAGGTCCCAGGTCTCAGGCTTCGACTAAATGCTCCACATTGCAGTCAAAGATAAAAATTTGAGACACTTAAAATATTTGGGCTACATATTTATTTTATAATGCTGTATTCATTTGCTATCAAGCTTTCTGGCAACACAAGTTCTTTAATATTATTATATTGTGAAGTTTTTTCTTAGCAATAACAATGATTATGTATGAAATCATAAACCATACAAATGTTCTCATTCTAATACAGTTTTACACCAAAAATGCATTTAATAGGCAAAGCACAAAATTGTCAAGGTTAAAACACAGATTTACATTTAAAAATGCATGATTAGAAAAAATTTATTGTGCAGTTTTGAGGTCACTCCAAACCCTGGTTTCCCTCCGTGGCCATAATGCTTTAAGGAGTTGTTGGAAGGGGTGGTGGTGATGATGACCATGGTGGTGGTGACCATGGTGGCGGTGACCGTGGTGACCATGTCGATGATGTCCATGATGATGATGTCTGTGATGATGGTGACCCTCATCATGGACAGGAAGATTAGAAGAGTAATGGTGATCCCTATGGCTATGGTGATGATCCCTTATGTGATGTGAATCACCATGACCTCGGTGTCCATGATGTGAATGCATAATCACCTTAGATTTAACAATTGCCTTTTCATCCTGAGTGCTATCGGCACATATGGAGTTACCGAAGACATCTATATCAACGAAGACAACATCTACACCACCAAAGCCTTTCGCGAGTAACCATGACAACTGTACAAAGAGACACAAATGAAATAGAATTTCTTCATCAAACATCCTCTCTGTTCCAAAATGTAGTGAGCTGCCCCCATAGGCAGCATTTTAAAGCATCACAGGCGCGCCTGCAGGCGGAGTGAGAAAAATGTTGATTAGAAATATATTTATATTTTATTGTATGCTAAAATTATTGAATAAAATCACGCTATCTCATTTAAAATGTACTATTTACCCAATATTTGTGTGGGGTATGTACAGGTGCATCTCAATAAATTAGAATGTTGTGGAAAAGTTCATTTATTTCAGTAATTCAACTCAAATTGTGAAACTCGTGTATTAAATAAATTCAGTGCACACAGACTGAAGTAGTTTAAGTCTTTGGTTCTTTTAATTGTGATGATTTTGGCTCACATTTAACAAAAACCCACCAATTCACTATCTCAAAAAATTAGAATATGGTGACATGCCAATCAGCTAATCAACTCAAAACACCTGCAAAGGTTTCCTGAGCCTTCAAAATGGTCTCTCAGTTTGGTTCACTAGGCTACACAATCATGGGGAAGACTGCTGATCTGACAGTTGTCCAGAAGACAATCATTGACACCCTTCACAAGGAGGGTAAGCCACAAACATTCATTGCCAAAGAAGCTGGCTGTTCACAGAGTGCTGTATCCAAGCATGTTAACAGAAAGTTGAGTGGAAGGAAAAAGTGTGGAAGAAAAAGATGCACAACCAACCAAGAGAACCGCAGCCTTATGATTGTCAAGCAAAATCGATTCAAGAATTTGGGTGAACTTCAAAAGGAATGGACTGAGGCTGGGGTCAAGGCATCAAGAGCCACCACACACAGACATGTCGAGGAATTTGGCTACAGTTGTCGTATTCCTCTTGTTAAGCCACTCCTGAACCACAGACAACGTCAGAGGCGTCTTACCTGGGCTAAGGAGAAGAAGAACTGAACTGTTGCCCAGTGCAAAGTCCTCTTTTCAGATGAGAGCAAGTTTTGTATTTCATTTGGAAACCAAGGTCCTAGAGTCTGGAGGAAGGGTGGAGAAGCTCATAGCCCAAGTTGCTTGAAGTCCAGTGTTAAGTTTCCACAGTCTGTGATGATTTGAGGTGCAATGTCATCTGCTGGTGTTGGTCCATTGTGTTTTTTGAAAACCAAAGTCACTGCACCCGTTTACCAAGAAATTTTGGAGCACTTCATGCTTCCTTCTGCTGACCAGCTTTTTAAAGATGCTGATTTCATTTTCCAGCAGGATTTGGCACCTGCCCACACTGCCAAAAGCACCAAAAGTTGGTTAAATGACCATGGTGTTGGTGTGCTTGACTGGCCAGCAAACTCACCAGACCTGAACCCCATAGAGAATCTATGGGGTATTGTCAAGAGGAAAATGAGAAACAAGAGACCAAAAAATGCAGATGAGCTGAAGGCCACTGTGAAAGAAACCTGGGCTTCCATACCACCTCAGCAGTGCCACAAACTGATCACCTCCATGCCACGCCGAATTGAGGCAGTAATTAAAGCAAAAGGAGCCCCTACCAAGTATTGAGTACATATACAGTAAATGAACATACTTTCCAGAAGGCCAACAATTCACTAAAAATGTTTTTTTTATTGGTCTTATGATGTATTCTAATTTTTTGAGATAGTGAATTGGTGGGTTTTTGTTAAATGTGAGCCAAAATCATCACAATTAAAAGAACCAAAGACTTAAACTACTTCAGTCTGTGTGCATTGAATTTATTTAATACACGAGTTTCACAATTTGAGTTGAATTACTGAAATATATGAACTTTTCCACGACATTCTAATTTATTGAGATGCACCTGTATATTTAGGGTTATTAGAATATCACATTTGAGCTTAGCAACATGCTAACATCAAGCTTCATTGTAATCAGTTGTGAGTCGAGTCCCCTTGTGCAGAGCACTATTTGTGTGGCGTGCAGAGTTGCTACCTATGTTGGGCATTCTAAATCATTCACTTATCTTGTTTAGCAGGCTGCCATGGAAGGCAGATACCTATGTAAGCAGTAGACAGCAAGACAGCTCACTAGCTTTTGGAACAGTGCCATCTTGTACTTACTGTATCTTTTTAAGTTACCCATTAGCCATCTGTAATCTACTTAGTAGTTTAACTTTCCAAATTAAGTACCTGCTTAAAAAATATGCATCACTTACCTCCTTGACAAGGCATTGCACATCTGAGAAACTTGTTAAAGCAATGAACTGCTCTTGTCCACTTTTAATGGCCTGACACACCTGAAAGGATAAGAGTTTCAGATGACTGAATCACTTTGCCTAAGCCGTCCCTGATGAAGCAAATAATTAATCCTAAAATAATGCTATCCACGGTTATACCTGATTGGCCAGAATTAAGCCCACACCGTGGATGTGATCTTTCTTTTCTTCCTCTGTATTCAAGTCATCATTCCTTGGATGGTCCCTGTGGTAATGCCTTCTACGTGACCTTTGTAGAAAAGCAGGCATGGCTAGATTCAACTTTTGCAGGTCAACCTGCTGATCCTGCCAGTGTTGGACTGTTTTGTTCTATAAAGCAACAGGGACAGGTGAAACACAAGGTTCAGGTCTAATGGGCTAATAGTTTTATGTGATTTAGCCAAGGAGGATGGATCATCCTTGTTAGTACTGGTTTGGTTTAGAGGTAGGGCTGGGGTTAGGGGCTACAATAAAACAGGAAAAACCTCAAGAGAGAGCGATTCACCCCAGATATCCCAACAATATTGCTGTACGCAAACCGTTTTGTACAGAGAAATGGTGCAAAATTCCTAAGTAACGTTGTGCAGGTCTGATCTGCCATTACAAGAAATATTTAGTGGAGGTTATTGCTGCCAAAAGATTGGTCAACCAGTTATTAAATCGAAGGGTTCACATATTTATTCCCCCATATGGCACTGTACATGTTTATATGGTGTGTTCAATAAAAGACATGAAAATGTTTTGTTGTTGTTGTTTATATATATACACAGGTGCTGGTCATATAATTAGAATATCATCAAAAAGTTGATTTATTTCACTAATTCCATTCAAAAAGTGAAACTTATATATTCATTCATTACACACAGACTGATATATTTCAAATGTTTATTTCTTTTAATTTTGATGATTATAACTGACAACTAAGGAAAATCCCAAATTCAGTATCTCAGAAAATTAGAATATTACTTAAGACCAATACAAAGAAAGGATTTTTAGAAATCTTAGCCAACTGAAAAGTATGAACATGAAAAGTATGAGCATGTACAGCACTCAATACTTAGTTGGGGCTCCTTTTGCCTGAATTACTGCAGCAATGCGGCGTGGCATGGAGTCGATCAGTCTGTGGCACTGCTCAGGTGTTATGAGAGCCCAAGTTGCTCTGATAGTGGCCTTCAGCTCTTCTGCATTGTTGGGTCTGGCATATCACATCTTCCTCTTCACAATACCCCATAGATTTTCTATGGGGTTAAGGTCAGGCGAGTTTGCTGGCCAATTAAGAACAGGGATACCATGGTCCTTAAACCAGATACTGGTTGCTTTGGCACTGTGTGCAGGTGCCAAGTCCTGTTGGAAAATGAAATCTGCATCTCCATAAAGTTGGTCAGCAGCAGGAAGCATGAAGTGCTCTAAAACTTCCTGGTATACGGCTGCGTTGACCTTGGACCTCAGAAAACACAGTGGACCAACACCAGCAGATGACATGGCACCCCAAACCATCACTGACTGTGGAAACTTTACACTGGACCTCAAGCAACGTGGATTGTGTGCCTCTCCTCTCTTCCTCCAGACTCTGGGACCCTGATTTCCAAAGGAAATGCAAAATTTACTTTCATCAGAGAACATAACTTTGGACCACTCAGCAGCAGTCCAGTCCTTTTTGTCTTTAGCCCAGGCGAGACGCTTCAGACGCTGTCTGTTGTTCAAGAGTGGCTTGACACAAGGAATGCGACAGCTGAAACCCATGTCTTGCATACGTCTGTGCGTAGTGGTTCTCCCCCACATTTTTGAATGGGTTTTGTTTCACAGTCCTCTCCAGGGTGCGGTTATCCCTATTGCTTGTACACTTTTTTCTACCACATCTTTTCCTTCCCTTCGCCTCTCTATTAATGTGCTTGGACACAGAGCTCTGTGAACAGCCAGCCTCTTTTGCAATGACCTTTTGTGTCTTGCCCTCCTTGTGCAATGTGTCAATGGTCGTCTTTTGGACAACTGTCAAGTCAGCACTCTTCCCCATGATTGTGTAGCATACAGAACTAGACTGAGAGACCATTTAAAGGCCTTTGCAGGTGTTTTGAGTTAATTAGCTGATTAGAGTGTGGCACCAGGTGTCTTCAATATTGAACCTTTTCACAATATTCTAATTTTCTGAGATACTGAATTTGGGATTTTCCTTAGTTGTCAGTTATAATCATCAAAATTAAAAGAAATAAACATTTGAAATATATCAGTCTGTGTGTAATGAATGAATATAATATACAAGTTTCACTTTTTGAATGGAATTAGTGAAATAAATCAACTTTTTGATGATATTCTAATTATATGACCAGCACCTGTATATATAGGAGACTGTGTTTATCTATTGATGTGACTTGTGAAATTTTATGACCAATTTATGAAGAAATTCTGGTTTCACAATACACTAAAAATTGTTAACCGGCAATAGGAACTATTTATACCTGATCTAACCCTTAAAATACATTTTGTTGGTGTAACTTAATTAGTTAGGTTGATGTCAGACATGTTAAATAATGTTTGTTTTTGTTTTTTTTGGGGGGGTTTCCCCTTTTTCTCCCAATTTGGAATGCCCAATTCCCAATGCGCTCTAAGTCCTCGTGGTTGCATAGTGATTCGCCTCAGTCCGGGTGGCGGAGGACGAATCCCAGTTGCCTCTGCGTCTGAGACAGTCAACCCGCGCATCTTATCACGTGGCTTGTTGAGCGCGTTGCCACGGAGACATAGCGCGTATGGAGGCTTCACGCCATCCACCGCGGCAACCACGCTCAATTCACCATGCGCCCCACTGAGAACAAAGCACATTATAGCGACCACGAGGAGGTTACCCCATGTGACTCTACCCTCCCTAGCAACCGGGCCAATTTGGTTGCTTAAGAGACCTGGCTGGAGTCACTCAGCACGCCCTGGGATTTGAACTAGCGAACTAGCGAATTCCAGGGGTGGTAGTTAAATAATGTTTTTGACATAAAACCAGTTCATCAGTTCAGATGTTCCTACATAAAGTACTTTTTTTTTTCAGTGGACTTTCTCTTGCAACATTACCATTTCCCTCTCATTTTAGGGATAGTGTCAAGCAAGGATGTTACCAAATATTTAAAACTGGTGGGATGGAATGTAAAAGCTTAAGTTGAATCAACCAATGAAAACCCCATATGAATGGACCACTATCCTAATATTGGGGGTGATGTAAGCCTGGTGTTAGGCCTATGATTAGTTCATTGGAAGGATTGGGATGTTAATCCAGTAACATGTAACATGGGTAAATCACACCATGCGGGACGCTAATGTATTTTTCCGGTCGACACACATCATATTTTTAATACAGTAATTGACTATTATGACAAACTGTAAAACTAAATACATTTAAGGAATTTACAATGTATGGTCCATCATTTTCAAGATGAGCAGGCAGAAGGGAGATGAAGTCCACATACCTTTTGAAAGGAAAAAAACACGTTAAGTACACTGAGAAATAAGCGACACTTATGAATGATGCTGAAGAATGAGACTTACTGTGAAAGTGTTCACTCATCATAACTGACCATGCTGCTATGGTCAGTGTGGTCTGGTATAGACATGGAAAGAAGTAGAGACTGGAAAACAGAGACACTTGTCTCTTCTTCAATCGCTCCTCTTAGACTCTGCAGTCAATACAGAAGATTGTAAATGACATGAGATTCATCATATTTGGTATATAATAAAAAAATTGAGTGCCTGAAAATAATAATCCTTGCTTTGAGAAAATTCATGAACAGCTCTTTGCTTTTGCTAGATTGCTCAGAAACGGGGCCATCCAGCCAAGTCAAGTCCAAACCATCTAAACTATTCTCCCCTCAAGTAACTCAGTGTCGTGGATATGAAATTCTCAATGCTGGACTCATTAGCAGACATCAGCTCCAACCTAAACAGCAGCAAATGTAGTTTTTGGACGAATATTATGAAATCTGTCAACAACATATCCAGGTCATGTTTCACCCAAAATCACTGAGAAATTAGAAATTATATTTCTTAGAAATTATTTATAAAGACAATTGATGGAAGCCTATTTTAGAGAATAGAAGCCAATATTAGGACCATTGTCCCCACGAATTCGCATAATATATATTATTATACAATGCACGGATCTCAGCCTGCCTGGCAGACATTTCATGTTAGATGAAAGAACACCACCTCGCAACTCAACCTAGCAAAGACGGAGCTTCTCATTGTTCCAGCAAGCCCAGCAGTTCATAATAACTTTACCATTCAACTAGACTCGTCAACAATTACACTATCCAGGACAGCCAGAAACCTTGGGGTTCTGTTTGACGATCAGTTGAACTTCACGGACCACATCGCAAGAACAGCCCAATCATGCAGATTTGCTCTGTATAACATTAGGAAGATCAGACCCTTCCTATCTGAGCATGCTGCACAACTCGTTGTCCAGGCTCTTGTTATATCAAGACTGGACTACTGCAATGCTCTTCTGACAGGACATGTGCAGTTGAAGTCAGAAGTTTATATACACTTAGGTTGAAGTCATTAAAACTCATTTTTAACCACTCCACAGATTTCATATTAGCAAACTATAGTTTTGGCAAGTTGTTTAGGACATCTACTTTGTGCACGACACATGTAATTTTTCCAACAGTTTTTACAGACAGATTGTTTCACTTTTAATTGACTATATCACAATTCCAGTGGGTCAGAAGTTTACATACACCAAGTTAACTGTGCCTTTAAGCAGCTTGGAAAATTCCAGAATATGATGTCAAGCTTTTGGCAATTAGCCAATTAGTTTCTGATAGGCTAATTGGCTAACTGGAGTCAATTGGAGGTGTACCTTTGGATGTATTTTAAGGCCTACCTTCAAACTCAGTGCCCCTTTGCTTGACATCATGGGAAAATCAAAAGAAATCAGCCAAGACCTCAGAAAAAAGTCTGGTTCATCCTTGGGAGCAATTTCCAAATGCCTTAAGGTACCACGTTCATCTGTACAAATAATAGTATGCAAGAATAAACACAATGGGACCACGCAGCCATCATACCACTCAGGAAGGAGACGCAATCTGTCACCTAGAAATGAATGTAGTTTGGGGCGAAAAGTGCAAATTAATCCCTGAACAACAGCAAAGGACCTTGTGAAGATGCTGGAGGAAACAGGTAGACAAGTATCTATAACCACAGTGAAACGAGTCCCATATCAACATAACATGTAAAGCTGCTCAGCAAGGAAGAAACCACTGCTCCAAAACCGCCATAAAAAAGCCAGACTACAGTTTGCAAGTGCACATGGGGACAAAGATCTTACTATTTGGAGAAATTTCCTCTGGTCTGATGAAACAAAAATTTAACTTTTTGGCCATAATGACCATCGTTATGTTTGGAGGAAAAAGGGTGAGGCTTGCAAGCCGAAGAACCCCATCCCAACTGTGAAGCATGGGGGTGGCAGCATCATGTTGTGGGAGTGCTTTGCTGCAGGAGGGACTGGTGCATTTCACAAAATAGATGGCATCATGAGGAAGTAAAATTATGTGGATATATTGAAGTAACATCTCAAGAAATCATCCATAAAGTTAAAGCTCGGTCACAAATGGCTCTTCCAAATGGACAATGACCCCAAGCATACCTCCAAAGTTGTGGCAAAATGGCTTAAGGACAACAAAGTCAAGGTACTGGAGTGGCCATCACAAAGCCCTGACCTCAATCCGATAGGAAATTTGTGGACTGAACTGAAAAAGCGTGTGCGAGCTTGGAGGCCTACAAACCTGACTCAGTTACACCAGTTCTGTCTGGAGGAATGGGCCAAAATTACAGCAACTTTTTGTGAGAAGCTTGTGGAAGGCTGCCCAAAACATTTGACCCAAGATAAACAATTTAAATGCAATGCTACCAAATACTAACAAATTGTATGTAAACTTCTAACCCACTGGGAATGTGATAAAAGTAATAAAGCTGAAATAAATCATTCTATCTACTATTATTCTGACATTTCACATACTTCAAATAAAGTAGTGATCCTAACTGACAAAGACAGGGAATGTTTTCTACCATTAAATGTCAGGAATTGTGAAAAACTGAGTTTAAATGTATTTAGCTAAGGTGTATGTAAACTTCTGACTTCAACTGTACAGTCAAACCTCTGCAACTGATCCAGAACGCGGCGGCACGATTGGCCTTCAACAAGCCCAAGAGAGCTCAATTTCACACCTCTCTTCAACAAACTGCACTGCTTGGCAATGGTACCTCGACATTAATTTCAAGTCATTGACGCTCGCTTACAGAACAACCACTGGCTTTGCACCCCCTATCTATGCTCGCTACTTTAAGTCTATGTGCCCTCCAGAAGCTAATTTTCAGCAGGTCAGCGGCGCCTTGTGGTGCCATCTCACAGAGGCGCAAAATCACTTTCCCGAACTTTCACTACAACTGTTCTTCGCTGGTGGTGAGTGAGTAAATTTGTAATATAACGCCATGCCAGCTTCCATGGCTATTTTAATTACGAAAAACAACTTCAAATGCATTTCTGGGTACAATATTAAAAAGCTATATAAGGTTTTTAAAATGTATTTTCGATAAAAATTCTAAAACTGATTCAGGGTTGATTTTGTTAAAAATCTCTTGAAAAGTGTTTGCTGTGTAAAATAATTTCCTAAAAGAAATAAAACTAGCACAATAAAATAAAATATGCTTCAGAGACAGTGGACTTTTGCATGAGGTGCATTATGGTGGAACTTCGTCTGATATAAAAAATTATGTGTGAGTCTGGAATGTCCTATTCTGCAATGGTGTAAATGATCTGGTCCCAGCGATTGCTCAAGTTAAATATCTGTCTTTTTCCCACTACAGAGTTGATTTCTCTTCACTGGTGGAACGACCTGCCAAACTCCACCTGAGCAGCTGATACTCTAGCTACCTTCAAGAAAAGTCTAAAGACACATCTCTTTTGGGTGCACTTGACCCAGTCCTATTAATGCAATAACTGTCTTTTTTCTTCTTCAAAAAACAAAACAAAAATTCTCAATCTACTGTTTTACCACTGTCTCTCACCTTCCTCTCTACTTGTGCTTTGTATGACAGCACTTCTCGTATTACTGCCTCCTTAGGATGAATAGATTCTGTTGTATTCCTCATTTGTTTGGATAAAACCGTCTGCTAAATGAATAAATGTAAATGATGTATTATTTAAATGATTATGTGCTTATACATCATGGTGGTATTTTTTGTACTGTCTTTAATTTATGCTAATTTAAATTAAATCATTTTGTTAAAGTAACTTTTTAGTGTACAGTAACGATATATTTCTATTTTTTCATTCCTTTTGATTTTAGGGTAAAATGTAACCTGGAAATGTTTACGTGAGTAATTGCTTAGAGTCAGTCGATGCCATTAGTAGACAATGTGTGCAAAACACTTCAAATATCTTGATGTTTTCACTTCCAATCCAAGCAAAATCTTCAGATTTGGATTTCTGGAGTAATTAATATAATACATTAGTACATAATTTTTGGGTATACAAAGAATACTTTTGAAATGGCATAGTTTATTTGACAGACCTCTCCTTCATCTTACTAAGAGTATCATAGTCATCCTCCGACAAGCTCTGAAGACTGAGCCTGTCATCAGTAGAGGCAGAGGGGACGACAATATGAGTGCACAGACCCTCACGTGTGCAGTGTGTTAAAACATCCAGAAAGCAGGTCACTCTGTGGTCCCTCTGTGCACCTGAGATGTATGAGTTAAAGAGAACCTGTATTATAATTACTAGCCTGAGTGCCCTTAGCTATAGCCTGAGGTTACTCTTTAAGGTAATGCTTGTTATGCCTCTCAAATGTGTCCTTTCTCAGGTTCTCTCTAATCTAGCAACAGTGAGTGCACTTGCACTGCATGACACCATTGCAAATGCAATGTTCTCCTTGAGAGAAATGGAGGGTTGAATGACATTTTAAAATATAACAGCTAGTTGCCAGTCTTACCCACTGAAATCACTAGGCAAAGAATGAGCAGAGCTGCAAGGGAGAAGGAATATAGTTATTAATAACTTGATTGGTGTTGGAACAGTTGTTTTAGGTGTTTATTTTATTTTGTTATAAGGTTGTTATTGATATTAGGGAAGACTGTGTCAAGTTCCTTTTCTAAATTAAAAACCACATCCTGATACGTGTAACTGTTGCTACTAAATACTCCACTGCACAAAACCCAGGCAACAAATTATAGCAAAAAATTTTGCACTTTTTTCAAGCAACATAGTTTGAAAATGTCTCATATGAAACTATATTGCAATCTTATCTTTCATGACATTTGTTATACAAATTTGTTTGCCTGATGAAAATGCAAAGCATACATGACTACACAACAGAAGCAAGAGCATTTTACATATCAATACATCAAAATGTAAAAAAATAAATAAAATAAAAATTAAAAAAAATTAAGTCACTTTGTTATCTGTTATAAGACTGTATCTACAGAAATCTACAGAAATCGCAATATCTATCAATTTAAGATTCACAGTGGTTTTAATCATTTACTTTTACTAAAAATAATACATTTAAAATAGAGATGAATGCTCTGTATTCCTACCTCTGCTGAGCTGCATTGTTGTACTGTGCTGTTCAAAAACAGCAGCTGTCGCAAACCTTGGGGTGTTGTTCTCTGATAAAGGCAGACTGTATGTTATAACAATAGAAAAAAAACACCACTTCCTGTGTAAACACTTCTTTTGGTGTGATAGTTCCCCAACTGGTTTTAGTATTGTGCTACAGCCCTGCGCTGACTTTCTAAAACATACTTAAGTTAATATCATAATTGTGTGTTTTTATTTATATTTGTGATTTTTTTGGGCAACAAATATTGCATACAGCATAGAACATTATTAATTTGTATACTGGGAACTGAAACTGTACATAAACTTTGTAGCGTCATAGGTTGTTGTTGTTGTAATGTCTGTAATCTGCCGCTAGAGGGAAAGCTTTCTGATGCACATTAGGTCTGAACTCCTCAGCCCGCATCCACGTTTTTAGAAATAATCAGAATCAGAATGAGCTTTATTGCTAAGTATACTTACACATACAAGGAATTTGTCTTGGTGACAGAAGCTTCCAGTGCACAAACAATACAACAACAAGACAGAGATAATGATAAAAAAAAAAAAAAAAATAGAATAAAGGTAAAAAGTGAATAGAATATATAAGTATATATAGAAATATACAATAAGACAAATATATATATATATATATATATATATATATATATATATATATATACACACACACACACACATACATACATACATACATACATACATATATATATATATATATATATATATATATATATATGTATGTATGTATGTATGTGTGTGTGTGTATATATATATATATATATATATATATATATATATATATATATATATATATATATATATATATATATTCAACTGATCACAAAGTATAGTCAGGACATTACTGATGTAAAAAAAAACAGCACCATCACTATTTGAAAAAAGTAATTTTTTATCAAATCTAGACAGGCCCCATTTCCAGCAGCCATCACTCCAACACCTTATCCTTGAGTAATCATGCTAAATTGCTAATTTGGTACTAGAAAGTCACTTGCCATTATATCAAACACAGTTGAAAGCTGTTTGGTTCGTTAAATGAAGCTTAACATTGTCTTTGTGTTTGTTTTTGAGTTGCCACAGTATGCAATAGACTGCCATGTCTTAAGGTCAATATTAGGTCAAAAATGGCAAAAAAGAAACAGCTTTCTCTAGAAACTCGTCAGTCAATCATTGTTTTGAGGAATGAAGGCTATACAATGCTTGAAATTGCCAAAAAAAAAACTGAAGATTTCATACAAAGGTGTACACTAGAGTCTTCAAAGACAAAGGACAACTGGCTCTAACAAGGACAGAAAAAGATGTGGAAGGCCCAGATGTATAACTAAACAAGAGGATAAGTACATCAGAGTCTCTAGTTTGAGAAATAGACGCCTCACATGTCCTCAGCTGACAGCTTCATTGAATTCCACCCGCTCAACACCAGTTTCATGTACAACAGTAAAGAGAAGACTCAGGGGTGCAGGTCTTATGGGAAGAATTGCAAAGAAAAAGCCACTTTTGAAACAGAAAAACAAAAAGAAAAGGTTAGAGTGGGCAAAGAAACACAGACATTGGACAACAGATAAGGAAAAGAGTGTTATGAATCTTAACCCCATTGAGCTTTTGTGGGATCAGCTAGACCAAGGGTGCCCAACCAGTCGATCGCGAGAGTAAACTGCACTCTGGTTTACCCTCTCTCTCTCTTCACCATTCCCAAATGTCTCAGACCTCAAATACTTAAAATGTTAACCATTAAAAATGACAGCGACGAAATCAGGAGCTAAATTCGAAATCGCATACTGACATACTACTAATACTATTTCATATAAATATATGGCAGAAATAGCAAGAGTAGTATGCTAGTACGCTAATCCAAATTCCGCCAGGGATTTAGCTGTGCATGCTGGGTATGGTTTGTTGCTATGGTTTTAGCTAGGCACGTTACGTTATTAGTAGGGACTCGCTACTAGTGAGGCTGAGCGCTGCGACTGCAGCAAAGTAAAACGCAACTATGGCAGAAGCCAAAAAAACGAAAACATATGATTTTCATTCAGACTGGGAGGAGGATTATTGTTTTGTTTATTCAAATTCGAAGTCCATCTGTCTTATTTGCAATGCAAGCGTGGCTTTAATGAAGAAGGGCAATTTGGAGCGGCATTTCAAGACTGTGCAAAAAAGCTACGATGCAGATTTCCCGGCTAAATCAGCTCTACGCACCCGAAAAGTCCGGGAATTGAAGGGGCAGTTAGCAGCACAGCAGTCCATTTTATCAGGCCAAACACCAAGAGAAAGGCTGCAACTATTGCATCTTATCGTGTCAGTCACATTCTCGCAAAACACAAGAAGTCTTTCAAGGACGGTGAAGTTGTGAAAGAAACATTCGTCGAGGCTGCAGATGCACTATTTGGTGACTTTAAGAATAAAAGTGATATCATAGCTGCCATTAAGGACATGCAATTATCCCGTGGCACTGTTACACGGTGATGCGAGGGAATGGCAGAGGATGTCGAGGAGCAGTTGAGGAAGGATACTGAAGGGTGTGAATGTTTTTCTCTTCAATTCGACGAGTCGACTGATGTCATGGATGTGGCTCAGCTATGTGTTTTCATCAGAATGGTTTTTGGAGACATGGGTGCAAAAGTAGAGCTATTCACCATTTTGCCATTGAAGGACACACTAGAGGCGAAGATATTTTCCAAGCTTTCATGGAATTTGTCAACAAGACCCAATTGCCCCTCTTCAAACTCATCTCTATCACAACTGATGGTGCTCCAGCAATGGTGGGCCGTACTAGCGGGTTCATTGCATTGTGCAAAAAGAGTGAATATTTCCCGGACTTCCTTAATTACCACTGTATAATCCACCAGCAGGCATTGTGTGGTACGATTTTCATGAAAGAAGTGATGGATGTTGCAATGAAGATTGTGTGAAGAAGGTTATTCCGTGCTCATTTGGAGGAGACAAGTGCAGAACACACAGACCTGTTGCTGCACAAGGATGTTAGATGGCTGAGTAGAGGTACATTTTTAGCGAGATTCTCAGAGTTGTTGCCTGAAATCAAAGATTTTCTGAAGCTTTCAAAACATGCAGAATATGCCCAGCTAGAGGACTACCAGTGGCTATTGGATTTAGCATTCCTGACCGATCTCACTGACCTGCTGAATGATTTTAATTTAGAGCTGCAGGGTAAAGATAAACATGTAATCAACATGATCAGTTCAGTGAACACATTTAAAAGCAAGCTACAACTGCTGTCAAGTAGGCTGCAACACAATGACCTGCAGAACTTTCCTCACATGCAGGCAGAATTTCAGAGTCAGGGCAAAGTCTTTGTGCAGCTTGACAGTGCACGTTATAAGGAGCAAGTTCAGAGCATCTTGTTCAAATTTGAGAGGTGTTTTACAGACTTTTCATCCATCGAGCCTGTTGCCAGCTATCTGTGTTTTCCATTTGGCCCAATTATTGATGTGGATTGTATTGCCTCCAAAATCGTATCAACGTTCCACTTGGATAGCTCTGCTGTTGAGAATGAGATTCTCACACTGCAAAATGACATTGAGATCAAATCCAGGGCAACACCTGGCATGAATGGAGAGTTCTGGAACTTACTGCCTGAACAAAAGTATCACAACCTCAGAAGATGTGCTTTCAACTTGACAGCACTTTTCGGATCAACCTATTTGTGTGAGTGTGCTTTCTCTCACATGAAAATCATCAAGTCAAAGTACAGATCGACAATGACTGATGACCACCTTGTGGCCTGCTTAAGGCTTGCGACCAGCTCCTACTGCCCTGACTATGAGAAACTAGCTGCGTCCTCCCAGTGTCAGAGGTCCCACTAACGTAGAGAAATAACTTTATTGTCACTTTTCTAACTAGAACTAGGCTATGTTTTATTATATCTGGATTAGGCCTACTTTTCTGTTTGTTTTGTGCATATTAAATATGTAGATACGCTATGAGTAGCGACTGTGGCTTTCTGTTTGGACTGGTAGATCTTGGCACACTGACAAATTTAAAAGTAGATCATGGTTCAAAAAAGGTTGGGCACCCCTGAGCTAGACTGTAAGGTGCGTGAGAAGTGCCCGACAACACCTATGGCAAGTGCTACAGGAAGCGTTGGGTGAAATGTCACCTGAGTATCTGGACAAACTGACAGCTAGAATGCCGAGGATCTGCAAAGCTGTCATTGCTGCACGTGGAGGATTTTTTGATGAGAACTCTTTGAAGTAGTTTAAGTTCTGAATTATTATTTTTTTTCAAATTGTAATAGTAATTTTTCACGTTATTAATGTCCTGACTATACATTGTGATCAGCTGAATGCCACTTTGGTGAATAAAAGTACCAAGTTCTTTCCATAGGAGCAAAATCATTGCAAACTTTTGGCCGTCAGTGTATATATATATATATATATATATATATATATATATATATATATATATATATATATACACACTACTAGTCAAAAGTTTTGAAACACTTGACGGAAAGTTTCCCATGATCTTAAAAATCTTTTGATCTGAAGGCGTATGCTTAAATGTTTGAAATTAGTTTTGTAGACAAAAATATAATTGTGCCACCATATTAATTTATTTCATTATAAATCTAAAATGTAATAAAAATAAAAAAAAGTTTTTGAAATTGATGACTTGGACCAAATAATAAAGAAAAGCAGCCAATAAGTGCCCAACATAGATGGGAACTCCTTCAATACTGTTTAAAAAGCATCCCAGGGTGATATCTCAAGAAGTTGGTTGAGAAAATGTCAAGAGTACATTTCTGAAAATTCTAGGCAAGGGGTGACTACTTTGAATATGCTAAAATATAACACAGTTTTGATTTATTTTGGATTTTGTTTAGTTACAACATAATTCCCATAGTTCCATTTATGTTATTCCATAGTTTTAATGACTTTACTATTATTCTAAAATGTGAAACAAAATTATAATAAAGAATGAGTGTTTCAAAACTTTTGACCGGTAGTGTGTGTGTGTGTTTGTGTGTGTGTATATATATATATATATATATATATATATATATATATATATATATATATATATATATATATATATATACGTATGTACAAATACAAATCTGTTATATACAGATGCAAGGGAATGTATGGCAGAAGAGGTAATTAACTATTAACTAAACATAAAAATCATTACATAAAACATTAAAACTATTTTTATACACATATTTTAAAGGTAATGTGCTAATTTTTCACTTTGCAATTTCTACACAGTTTTCTGACGGTTTAACTATTGATGATGTAAGAGAATAATGTAGCCTATAGTATTAAACATACTAGCATAGTTCGATGCGGACTACTTACATTTGACCATATTTTGTGCAGAAATTTAGTTCTTTACATCGAATGTAAGTCAAATTTGAAGCATCTATCCATAACATTGTCTTGCATGCTTGTCTAAAACCAAGTTTAAACTACTAAATGAGACCAGAGATTATTTAGCCCTATACGGAGCACTTATATTAAAATGAACGGGAGAGAGTGGAAAGCCCAATATGGCGGATGTAGAAAAAGAAGTCCCACCCTTATAAAAGAGCCAATCACCTTATAGAAAATGACATCACCTGTCAGTCAGCTCAAGAATGCGCATGCGCATTAGCTGGACCAGCCTGAAAAACAGCGTTTTTAAGCGTGATCTGAGCTAAAGAAGCGCAACATCCAAGATGTTCATCTAAGGTTATTGCCATATTGAAAGGTGAATAATTTAATTTTTGCACCACTAGTGGCACCAAAAAGAATGGCTAAAATAGTGATTGTTTACAAAGTTTCAAATGCTCTCCCGTCTTCCATTGTCCAAGCAAACAGGTAGTCCTGCTCCAAACTCATCCCTTTGGTTGAGCTAATTTTGTTATGGTCGGCCCAGTTGGGCCACATAAACAAACAGATTTTAATTGTGTTTTTCTACTGCTAGTGTTAAATAAATTACACACTTTACCTTTAAGTATAGTTAAAGGGATAGTTCACCCAAAAATGTTAATTCCCTCATTTATGTAAGAGCCAAACCTTGTTACATTTATTCCACTGAAAAAAACTTTACTACTTGGGCTCAAGACAAAATGAAGAAAGACCTTGCTATAATTTGATGAGCAATTGAGTCCCAAAAATGAAAATTCTCTCATAATTTACTCACCTCATGC